>NC_133622.1:42392735-42500235 GCF_048593235.1 Sminthopsis crassicaudata
CAGGAAGCAATATTTTTCATTTTCTGGGGTTTTCATTGAGAGAAATTGAGTCCCAAATTTTGCAGTCTCTGGCTTTCAGAAATCTTAGTTTTCACTAGAGAAGGATGATATGTGATGATCTTCTTAGGTTGTTTTTCAAACTTACTTAAAAAAAATCCTTTTACAACCCCCAGTTTTAATGGTTGAATAGCAATAGGTGGGAAAGGGCACTTTTACTTGAGCCCATTCTTATTGAAGGAAGCATTTCTCAGTGGCAGGATTTCAGCTGGTTTAATAATGCCGGCTCATGTATATATCATTCTTTGGTTTATAAAATGCTTTTCATCTACTGTCATTTGATCTTCACAACAATCCTGTGAATTGAGGGCTTTTATTTCCCTCTCCTCTCTTTATAGAGGTTATGTGACTTGTCCAGGATCAAACAGATATTAAGTGTCTGGGATGCAATCAATCCAGAGCTAGGTGTAAATGGCTGCAAATCCAGCACACTCTCTGTTATACCACGTTTCCTCTGGCTCCACATACTTTCTTTTATATCTATTTTGGGATTTCTTCAAGGCTTTACCAAAGGCATAGATAGATAAGATGAAAGACAAATATACTTTAGCAAAATGATCATATATTACCTTTCAGGTGGTGGTTTCAGTGACCAGTCAAATAGTAAATTAGAACAAAGAGACACAAAGCATTTTATGGGGCTAAACATTTTGTAGTACAGTCTAAAACCAAATCAAAACTCTACTATTTTTTTGTGTTGGGATACAGCCCTACGAGGCAGAGAATTTCCATTTTATAAGGGCAAATATAAAACTCCACTAAGAAGGCAATTGGATCTTTGCCTTAGGACTCATAATTTAAAAAAAAAAGGTTGATACAATTGTAAGGCTTAGAAACAACTGAACTTTGTATCTAGGTAGTAAGATTAATTCTTACTGTATTCCAGGTGAGGCTCTTTCCCTTCAACCTCATCAATGGACGGGGGAGATGTGGAACTTAGTGTCATTCCATTTCTTCTCTCCCCTCCAACCCCCGGCATTTTTATCTAGGCTACATCAAGCTAAAATGAAAAACAAAAACTAAAAGTCCCCAGAGCAGACCTGAGGGGACTAAGAAAAGGGTCATCATACATCTTGGGCTGAGTGTGTGTGTGTGTGTCTGTAAGGGGGAAGGAGAAGTTGGGAATCTTTGGTCTTGTTGGATTATTTCTGCAAGAGTCTCTATTTTGTTTCATTGGTGGTCAGTGATCACTTTCTCCTACCTGAGCATTGTCTAGCTCAATTGCCAACCCTCAAAGGTTGGGGTCGGGATGGCACCATCCAGGGGAGATGGTTCCAATGAGAAACTTCCCATCAAAGAGCATGGCCCAATGGGAGACAGTAGAATGGGTCAGGTATAAAAGTGCAGTTTGTTGCATAGGTAGGGCATCCTTAGATCTCACCTTAGATCTCATGGATGACAGTCTGAAAGTTCTCAATTGGTTATCCCTAGCTTAGTGTATAAAGAAAACCAGAAACTAATTTTTTATGCTTTTCTGTGTGATTCTTTGTGATGACTTCCAAATGACACACACTTTAGACTGATGAGCCTTAGCAGCAGGGTAAGCTGGCAATGCTGTCAGGCACCAAAGACCCTCTAAGTCATGAGGCACACATTCTCCCTATAAAAGGGAGCTACAAAAGGTAGTATTCAGTGATCCAATGAATGTCAGCTTCATCTCCTTATGAGTCTCCTTGCACAAAGGCTGCTACAGAAAAATGAACAGCAGGGAATGAGAAAAATAAAAAACAGCCTGTGATCCATTGGGAGGGAAGGAGCTGAGAAAGAAAACCAAGGGCTTCAGTCCTTTGTGGGCAGCCTCCATAAGATAATGACGGATGTGCGTCTTGTATGAGAGATGCTGTCCTGCCTCAGATGGGAAAGAAAAAAAAAACCAGGTGTTTGGGGAACACACCCCAATTGTGAAACCTTATTATAGTATGGAATATAGTGCCATGTTTTCATTCATGTGGTTTTTCTTTGTTAAAGACAATATTACCCCCTATATAATAAGGACAATTAAAAATAAGTTGTAGCAAAATAAAACGATGCTCTGGATGTTTAGAATGAAATGCATTTCTGTGGCTAATTCCTGCCTCATCCTTATTTATTAGGAGGCTGTGTATTCATACAAAAAAGACTTTGAAGGAACATAATTGCTTATATTTATGTGCCACTTTATAGTCTCAAAGCACTTTACATCTATTTATCTCATTGAATTCTCACAGGAATCACAGTGGGGCAGGTATTATTATTATTTTCATGTCAAAGATGAAGAAAATTTCTGAGAGGATCAATGAGTTTGTCATAGAATTGGAAGGGACTTAAAATACCTTCTAACTTAGCTTTCTCTTCTTCACTTTCTCTGTTTTGCAGATGAGGAAACTGAATCTAATAGAAATTAAGCGATTTTTGAATCAAGATGGTCTTGCCCCATATTAAATATCTACCTCATTCAAATGATAAGTTGGAGTCAGTTAATGACTGTAAGGGCCAAGAATGGCTTCATAGCAGTAGTCAAAGATGATGGTAAGTTTATGAATCTATGTGATTAGAAAGATAGCAGTGACTTTATCAGGAGTAGGAAAGTTAGGAGGAAGGACAGGTTTAAAAGGAAAGTTGATGAGTTCTATTTCAAACATGATGAGTCTTGTAAATTATGAATCTGCATTTTAAAATTAGACACCTATATATCCGAATAGCAAAGTGGTACCATCGGGATCCTTCTTTTGGCACAGCACTTTTGCAGTACCACCATGCTTTCATCTGCCCTTCTGTTATTTTATTGGTTACATTCATTACCTCTCCAGGTATCATCCACACATACCACAGACATTTGCTGAGTGAAGATTTTTCCCCACCCTGATTCAGTTAGTGAATGCTCTCCTGAGTCCTCTCCTGATATAAAGAACTCAGGTGTAACATTATTAAATTCCTGGTATGGCTCAGCTTTGCTACTGGAACTACTTTTAAGCAGTTTAAAAATAGCATCAGGCTGATACCTTTGCTCAGGCAGGAAGATTTTGTATTCATTAGTGCTTTCAACCATAGGTTACTTTCACATTTTTTTTTCCTGCAGATTTGCCTTGTTTGTGTGATTCCCAGAACATATAAATACACATTTTCAGGCCCTTCATTGAATGGCCTTGCTATGTATTTTATAGAATACCTTTAAGCCAGCAAAACATCTATCTAGAACAGACACTCCAGATGCACAATGAGAGAGACACGGAATTCAATACAAGAGTGAATAGGCTGAATTGTGTTTGAACAGAGTATTTTATAAAAGAATGTCACAAGCATTTCATACAATTGCATGTCTAAAGCAAGAAGGTCATTAAGCTAGAAAGTAAGTGAAGAAATGGAATATATTCCAGATAAGTTAAGTGACAATATGGGTAATAAATGTCGGAGATAGAATTTGAATGGGGCTTCTTGAATTCTAGAATCCAACTATTAACACTGTCCCACACTCACTGTGGGCAAAGGCTGTTATGGAATTTAGGCTACTGAATAAAAGGAATTTACAGTGAGTGAATGAAACCAGCTCAAATAATTATAACACAATATTACATAAACATGAAGGAGAATGTCTATCCAGTCATCGACTGGGACCATCTTGACATCTTCTACCTCTATATCACTTCTTTCCACCCTGAATATCATCCTTTGTAAGGGACCACCATAATAATGCTCCCAGTTTCTGGGTAAATTAAACCACTCAAATTTGAAATTTTTGTCCTGTGGCTAAGTTGTCTAAATTTGCAAGTGACAGAGTTGAAATGCTTTTTTTTGGTTGTTGTTCCATTGTGTCTTGGCTAAGAAACTAGAACAGTTTGCTATTTTCTTCTCCAGATCATTTTATAGATGAGCAAACTGAGGTAAATAGAGTTAATAACCTGACCAGAGTCACCCAGCTAGTAAATTTTCTGAGGCCAGCTTTGAAATTAGGAAGATGAGTCTTCTAACTCCAGGCCCTACATTCTATCTGCTGTTCCACCTAGCTGCTCAAATTCCTTTAGTTCACTGTATAAAATTCAGCTTTAGATACTTACTAGCAGTGTGACTAACAACTCATGTATCTTTTTCTGAATCTTAATTTCTTTATATGTAAAATGAAGACGTTGGACTAGATATCCTTTGTAGCTATCTTCTAACTCTAGAACTATGCCTTATGATTCTGGGATTCTAGTCACCTATTCCTGTACTGGATCATATTTTATGATGGCCATACAACTAGCTGTCCTACTAATGTACATAGAACCCTTGCTTTTCTGTTTTTTGATTTAAGTATGAAAATAAAGTCAGCATTACCATTGGCAAGGACATGACAACTGATTTCCTTGGCTACCACTCTGAAATTTGTCATCTGTCCCTACTTTTTTGATGGCAGGGACTGTCTCACTTTTCAGTGCAAAGTACAATGCCTATAGCATAGTCAGTGTAATTCATCCTCCTTAATTAATTCATTCTGACCCAGAAAATGAAGGAAGTTTTCATGAAGAAAATATTCTTCAAATGGGTTTTCAAGGATGGATAAGAATTGAATGACAGGAGATTCTATGACTAAGGAATAGACTGAATAAAAACATTGAAGTATGAAAACTGAGAAATCCAAAGATCAACTTTATAGGTATGTATTAATTGAGAAGCAATAAGAGAATAAGTTTTTGAACATTATTATTTTTTAACATTAATTTTAAAAATTTGAGCTCAAAATTTTCTCTTTTTTTCCTCCCCTGAGATAGCAAGAAATTTGATATAGGCTATATAATTGCAATCAAACAAAGCATACCTCTATATTATCAAAAGAAAATACAGACCAAAAAGCCATGAAAAAACATAAAGTGAAAAATAGTATGCTTTGATTTGAATCAGATTCCTTCAGTTCTTTCTCTGGAGGTGAATAGCATTTTTCATAAGAGTCCTTTGGAACTGTCTTGGATCATTGTATTGCTGAGAATAGCTGTCATTCATGATTGATGATCATATATTTTTATTACTGTTTAGAATGTTCTCTTGGTTCTGCTCACTTCACTCTGCATCAGTTCATATAAGTTAAGGTTTTTCTGAAAACATCTTCCTCATAATATAATAGTATTCCATAACAATCATGTACCATATCCTGTTTAGCCATTCCCCAATTGAAGAGCATCCCCTCAATTTCCAGTTCTTTACTACCACAAAAGAGCTGCTATAAATATTTTTTTGCATAATACATTTTTTCTTTCTTTTTTTTTTGACAGAATAGTTTAAAGAAAGATAAGGGGATTTGTAGTTGCCTGCAAGCTTAATGCAAATCCACCATGTAATGTGAAAATCAAAAGATCCAATGCAATCTTAGTCTATAATAAGAAAGGTATCCAGTCTAAGACCATAGAGATGAGAGTCATCTTGTTTTCTCTCCCACTCAGACCCCATCTAGAATGTTGTATTTAGTTCTACTAGATATCCTCCTAGGGCATACTTTATAACCTGCAGAGCATTTAAAAGACAATTAGAATGGTAAAGTTAGAAAATTACAATCTGGTAAACTTGTCCCATTTCTCTTTTGATTGGTGCCCCACCATATGTTGACTCTGCAAATATATTATCCTGATTGTCTTTTTAATGAGATACAAAAAATGGAGTGTCAATTGAACAAAAATCTCCATTAAAGTGTCCAGTAAAAAAGTGGGATCTCACCTGAATTGACATAATCCAGGGAAGCCAGAAATCTGAGGTGAGGAGAGAGAGAGCATTCCCAATTTGGGAAACAGCTTGTTTAAATGCAGAGCCAGGGCATGGATAGTCATGTTCAAAGAACAGCAAGACCATTCTATCTGCATCATAGATTGTACGAGAGGGATGATTGTGTAAGAAACTTGGAAAGGTAAGATGAGGCTGGGTCATGAAGGGCTTTATAAAATGTCAAACAGAGGATTCCATATTTAAGTCTGGAGGTAATATGGAGCTACCAGAGATCAATGGGGTGGGGAAGATTGGTGTGGTCAGATCTATGCTTTAGGAAAAAAATCACTTTCCTAGTTAAGTAAATCCCGGCAAGAAGAGATGAGAGCCTGGATCAAGTTGTTGTGTGAGTGAAGAAAAAGGGGATGTATTCAAGAGATCTTGTAAAGGTAGAATTCGAAAGACTTGACAATGGATTGGATATGGAAGGTGAGTGTAAATGAAGAATATCAAGATTCTTGACATCAATGACATCAAGATGACTGGAAGGATGTTGATGCCCTTGTCAGTAACAGGGAAGTTTGCAAAAGGGAAGGGATTTTGAGGAAGATAATGTTTCCTTTTTGATATGCTTAATTTCATATTTATTTCAAGATGTCTAAAAGACAGTTGGTGATATAACCATAAAACTCAGGAGAGAGATTAGGGCTGGATATATAAATCTGGGAATCATCTGAATAAAATTGATACTTAGACTCATGGGAGTTAATGAGATCACCAAATAAGACAAAATAAATCAGGGGTTCTTAATTTAAAAGTTCACACATAGATTTTATGGATACTATGAACTTGACTGGGAAAAAAGTCATCCATTTTCATTAACCTCTAACTGAAATTGAGTGCTTCCTATAATTATTTAAAAATATAATTCAGAGAATGCCCCCACAGATTCCACCTGATTGCTAAAGTAGTCCTTAACCCAAAAAGAAAAGTTAAGACAACCTCTAGTATTGAGTAAGAAACAGAGGGTGGAATATAGAGAGTTTTGCTGTTATTGTTGTTAAGAAAATCAGAGCCACAGTTCTCAACAGAAATAGTATTGAAGGGTGAATGTTTAAAACTGTCTTTTAATATTTTTTGAAAGATGAAAAGGTATTATTATTTTAAAAGTCTAAAAAAGGAAAGAGAAAAGACAATGTTATTACAATCCTGTCAGATATTGATTAAAATAATAATGGTAATAAAAGCAAAAAAAGAAATAGTATTGAATTTGAAACTTGATTGTTACAGTTTATAGATAGATATAGTGAAGTCTATGATTTCATTGGTATAGGGGACTCCCACCTCTACAAAAGCACCTCTACAAATGTCAATTGGCAACACATTAATTCAATGAACACATATAGAGTATTCAAGTGTGATGGTTGTAGTTGCTCTGAGCACTGAGAGATTAAATGATTTATGTTAGAGAAAACAGCCAGTGTATATCAGAGCTAGAACTTGAATTTAAGACTTCCACTATCCCCCAGAGCTTATGGTACAGTTTAATAAAATTAGGACAATTTCAATAACATATATATTCTTACTCTTCTTTCATTCTCTTCCCCTCCTTTAATGTCCCATTTTACAGAGCATTTTGAACAGCTGTAACAAGCATTCAATAAATATTTATTAAATTGATCATTAATTGGCTAATTGACTATAAGTAACTTAAATGTGCTGGATTTTTATAACAAATTATTCTTTTCAACTTTTTTTTGTAGGAATTAAAAGTGGGCTGGTTTTCAAGAGGATGGAATCAATCAGCAAGTATTTATTAAGTACCCACTATATAGTAGGTACTGTAGAATGTGAAGGAAGAATAGTTACTCCAAAGACTAGATCATACCTAAATTTTCTGCTTCTCATTTTGCTCTTGCAATAAGATTCTCCTTCAACTACTCATAAATTCCATGTATGATTATAGGTAAATTAAGAGACTATTCAACTCATCTCGTTTGCCATTCATTTCTTTTTCCCTTCATATACCACCCATGTTTTTATTTTCAACTCCATCCTAATATAGAAGAATCAAACACATTTTAAGCAGACTTTTTAATGCAAAAAAGTCCCCAGTGGAGCAAAGGGCAAGGTTTTAAATTATGTGAGATGATGAATTTTTTTAGATAATTCAGTCATTTGATAAAACTGGCTTGTCAAGCAACTTCTCATTTGCAATTAGATGTGAGGAGCTTTTTGTATTCAGGAGAAAGTGTTATCAAATAGTCTAGTGGATAAGAAACTAACATTAAAAATGGAAAACGATTGGCTCCCAATTGACAATGCAAATGAGCTTGGAAAGGTGAACCTTGTCAAATTTTCTACCTTTGTGGACCTCAGTACTCTGACAGTCATCTAAGTTTTAGTTCAATTAAATTCAACAAACATGTTATATGTTGCTGTGTGCAATGAATGCATTGTTCTTTGTGCTTTGAGGGATAAAGAGAAGAATAACAATCTTTGCTCTTATAAACCAGCAGGGGAGATAAAATATATGCAAATAATTTCATAGGAAATACATTTTTGAAGTATTTAGAGTTGTTGTTATTCATTTGCATTTGACTTTTTGTGATTATTATCCATGGGATTTTCTTGGCAGAGATATTGGGGTGGTCTGCTATTTCCTTCTCCGGTGGATTAAGGCAAACAGGATTAAGTGACTTGCCTAGGGTCACACAATTAGTGTCTGAGGCTGGATTAGATTGAACTCAAGTCTTTCTGACTCCAGGCCTAGTGCTCTATCCACTGAGCCACCTAATTTCCTCACTTAGAACAAAGTACAAAGAAAATTTAAAGGAGAAAGGAGGTAATTCTAACTGGGGAATTAAAGGAAGCATCACTGGAGAAGGCATTTCAGGCACTGTTGTTATATAGAGAAATTTAACTAGTAGAGCTGTGCATGAACAAAAAGCACACTATATATTTGTGTGTGGATGTACATGTGCATGTGTGTGAGAAATAGAGACAAAATGAAAGAGAGAGAGAGAGAGAGAGAGAGAGAGAGAGAGAGAGAGAGAGAGAGAGAGAGAAGGAAAGGAGGGATAAACAGAGAAAGAGAGAAGTCAGAGACATACAGAGAGAAAGAGAGAGAGACACAAACAGATATATAGAGAAAGAGAGGAGCCAGAGAAGAGAGAGAGAGTGAAGAGAGAACAAAAGAGGAAAGAGAGAGAAATAGAGATAAACAGAGACAGAGAAAGACAGGCTTAGATTCAGACAAGACAACATACAGAGCTAAAGAGAGGAGAGAGAGTGAAAGAGGGAAGAGACAGAAAAAGAGAGAGAGAAAGAGAGAGAGAGGAAAAGAGGGAGAGACAGAGAGATCCAGAGGGAGAGAGAGAGACAGAGAGAGAAGGAAGGAGGGAGGAAAGGAGAAAGAGTGAGACAGAGATAGATACATAGATAGATAGAGAGAGACAGAGATGAGGGAGAGAGGAAGGAAGAAAAAGGAGGGAAATCAGACAGAAACACATATACAGAGAGAGAGAGGAGAAAGTTAAAGAGAGGAGAATGAAAGAGGGAAGACACACACAGAGAGCTTTATAATAGGACATCTTTGCATAGTTATTTCCCCCACCACATTTAATATACTTCAATTAACGAGCATTTAATTTACATATGAATTTCCATGAACTCATCTATTGTTTGAGGCAAGTATGCAAAACAACCTATATGATAATCATGACTATATAATAATGATTCAGTTGACTGACTGAGTGAAGGTAAGAGATAGATTGTTAGTGAACTGTACCTAAAAGCTCCTGAAAACATGACAGTGTTGCTATTTCTCAAACTTGAAACTGTTTTAGCTGAGGCGATAGACTACAATTTAAGAAAATTCTGTGGGTAAGCCTATACTTTCACATGTAATATATACTATTTTCCAGGTGAAAACCAGGTGTTTCTTCCAATAGCAGTTTTATAATGATAGAAATATAGAATCGGGGAATTTAAGAGGTCATTTCAGTTCTCAACAAGGATTGGTGTTAAAATGATTCAGGAGAACTATTTGGATGATTTTCCTTTCTTAAATAATTCATGAATGGGGATTTTGAATATTCCCATAACAGCCCCATCTTATGCCTTATTCTATTTACTTTCAGGAAAACTTTCCTTGACCATTACCTAAATTTTTCTTGTTACAATTTGAAAATTTGAACTTTTTGTGAATGAATCACTCATTCCTGGGGTATGTTCTATCAAAACATAGTCAAGAGGAAGGAAAAGATTCATAGGCTATCCTGATTCATTCAGTTTTCTTTCTCCCATTTTTGCTGTACCCTTACTGAATCATAGAATTTTTATTCTATAAGTTTAGTTTATTTAGTTTTTTTGTTTTTAAATTTGTTTATTTTTTAGTTTAACTTTATTTTTTCAATGAACACAAATATATTTTCTCTTACCTTATAGAGAATAAAAGCAATCTCTTGTTAAAGATAGGCATTGTCAAGTAAAATGAAACAAAGTATGTTAAGGCCTAAAATATCCTTAGATAAAATATGATAATCCCATCAGTTAGTAGATTAGGAAACTGAGTCTCAGAGACTTGCTCAAAGTCACAAGACTAATCAATGGTAGAGTTAGAAATCAATCCATCTGAGTACATCTAAGACTAGAGCAGTCTGCTTTTACTAGTAAAAATGTCTTTTTTTTTTTTTTCATTTCCAGTTTCCTAGATTTTAAATTGAAAATCCATATAAAGTATATAAGGCAGATAACATAGTATAATGGCTAAAGAGCTAATCTTGGAGTCAGGAAGATTGAGGATTCAAAGCCTGCTTATGGCACACTTTGGTTAAGCATTAATATGCTTAGCCTTTCAATACTATAACATGGGGTGCCAGGGTAATGGAAGCACATTTGTTCAATTAATAAACATATACTCAGATTTGAAACTTAGAGTGCTCCTGTAATTATTCTGGATTTAAAAGTTTAATAAGTTAAGAACAAAAGAGAAAAAAAAAGAAATTTAAAATAATTGTCAATTAGACTATTGAAATGTCTTGGGTTCTGGGGAAATAGGAGGAAAAATGCTTTGAAAATAGGATGAATGATTTCCCAGACATTTATATTATGTGTATTTTTATGTCTTGGTCATGCCAGCATTATAGTATCCCTACTTTTATAGGAAAAAAAAATCTAAGACTACATCTTTATTGTTTTAGATTCAATTTAATTTAAAATAGTATTTTATTTTTTCAAATATTCTGCAAAGATAGTTTTCAACATTCACCTATGCAAAGCCTTGTGTTCCAAATTTTTTTCTCTCTCCATTTCTCTCCTCTTACCAAGACAGAAAGCAATCCAATATAGATTAGACATGTGAAATTCTTCTCTATTTCCATATTCATTATGTTGCGCAAGAAAAATCAGATCAAAAGGGAAAAAACAAGAGAGGAAAAAATACACAAGCAGACAAACAGCAACAACAATGATAAAAGATGAAAATACTATCCTTTGAGCCACATTCAGTCTCCATATTTCTCTCTCTGGAAGAGAAGAAGCTTTCTCCTCTCTCTCTCTGTATATGTGTTTCTGTCTGATTTCCCTCCTTTTTCTTCCTTCCTCTCTCCCTCTCTCTGTCTCTCTCTATCTATCTATGTATCTATCTCTGTCTCACTCTTTCTCCTTTCCTCCCTCCTTCCTTCTCTCTCTGTCTCTCTCTCTCCCTCTGGAAGCACATGGCACATTTCATCACAAGTCTGTTGGAATTAAGAGTACATCTTTAAGCATCTACTCCATTATATTCATATTATGGATTCAAAAATTGAGCTAGTATTGAATAATTCTTGAAATCCCCATACAAAAAGCTTGCATAGTATAGAGAAAACACAGGAAAGAGAACCCTTTAAATATCTAAGAAAAACATAATATGTAATAAGAACAATATACTTCAAAATAAGATTACTTTGTTTAAAACAGGGGAAACCACATGAGGGAAATTCCACAATTCCTGGAGAAATAGACATTTGATGGGTTGGTTTTTTGCATCTACTGAATCTGTGGTCACATGAAGAGAATTTCCAGAATGAATGATTATACCAGGAAGTTGTCTTTACAAATGACTTGATTATCTGAAATAGTATTTTGTATTCCCAGATGTGCCTTAATCATCTACTCTGTGGTGCCTTATGAAGAATGGAGATACTGGCTTTGGTGATATATATGAATGGGGAAAATGTGTGTTCTTGAAAACAATTAAAACTGAACACTTACATATGTTAAATCAGAGGAGTTAAAACACACACCATAACACCCCTGGGTGAAGCTGGAACATCTTAAAATGTAAGCAGAAAATATTTAACAAAAGAAATGAAGATACAATATTATGTAGATATTGTTAATATGTGGTTTCTTCAGTCATTCTGAAGCCTGTAATGATCTTCGTGTGGGGCTTAATAATTCCTGATTCTATTTGATTTTGGCATCAATATCCTAAGGGACAAATTGTATTCCACTATAGTGGAAATTATAGAATCTACTTAATACAAACACACCTGAACCTATATCATCAAAGGGAAGCAAAATGTCATGCAATTACTTTGAATTCAGAACCCTGGACAGAGACAGACCAGGTAATTTAGATAAAAGTTTTATTTTTCCAAAATTAATTAGATTGACTGTAGATGTGACTTCAATTCATTGGGGAACAAAGGGAACAGTTATCTCATTTCTTAATCTGTAGAACTTTTTCAAAGCAAAATTTGAAACAAAATAAAATTGAGATTTTACATATAGTATATAGAATGCCTACCAATAGAAGGCACATTAAGTGGGGGGAGAGAGAAGGAGTTTCTAATTTTAGTTTCTGAAAATATGAGAGGATACTATGATTACTTTGTTATATATTCAATTTCACTTTGTACTATAAAAATGATTTCCTCTCTCAGGGTAGCCCTTCATAAAATAATGTAATCAATTGTTATTTGGATTAATTCCAGAACTTTTGCATATGAACAATCAACTTAAAAAGTGCTTCTATTTGGAGACTATACTGTCATTCAGTAATGTCTTAAGTCTCTTTTGGATGTGGTTGCAGAGCCTTTGGAATATTCTTCAGAATACTGTTATAAATCTTTATTCTTTGAGGGTAGAGTTCCACGTCAATTCATAAAAAGTCCTCCTATTCCCCCCCCCCATTTCACAATATTTATTGTTTCCTACAGGACAACAGCCCCAAATTATTTGGAATAATGTCTGATAAAGTGGGAGCTAGTCAGCACTATTTTTCCAAAAGTGGGATGTGATTCTGATACAAAAATAATTTTTTGAAATAACATGGCTGGGAAAGTACCCATGAAGCCAAGTCTAAAGGAGAGATTTTGAAAATATTTTCAGGAATGGCAGCATCTTTAAAATATAAAATCTAAGTAACTATTTCAAAAACCAACTCTCAGACAAGAGGCAGTATGTTATAGTATAAACTACACTGGAATATATACCAAAATATTTATAGCTGTGCTTTTTGTGGTAGCAAAACAAAATAAAACAAAACAGGTACAGAATGAAATAAGAAGAACCAGAAAAAATATATATAAGTTGTGGTGCATGAATATAATGGAATAGAACACAAGAGCAAAATCAAACTGAGTAATTGTAATAACCAATCTTGACCTCAGAGATGAAGAAACAGAAGCAGAAAATAATTAATAGTTTGACCAATGATTTTGCTTAACAATTTTTTTTTGTTACAAGGGAAAGAAGAAAACATTTATTAAGTACCTAGAATGGTTTACTAGTATCTTATTTGATGCTTATACAACACTGGGAATGGCTTAGGTACTATTATCATACTTATTTTACAAGTGAAAAAACTGAAGTTGACAGAGATGTAACATCCTGGGTCATACAGCTAGTAAGAGCCAGCATTCAAACCAAAGTCTTTGGATATCAAAAGTATTTTTCTTTAATGGAATATATTGGGTATATTTGTTAAATAATTAAAAATGAATTAATCTTCTTTTTATAGTCACTCTTCAAATATGTACACAAAACAAGGCATTATAATACATATTAAGAATAATGCACATCTTAAGAGATGTAAAAATTAAATTTGGGCTATTAAATAGATGTAGAGGTTATTTGTTTTACGATCACAGATGCCTAAATGTAGGGAAATTTGCCCCCAGTGAGAACATTGAAAGAATGCTCTATAGACTGAAGGAAGGCACTGCCCAAAGAGAAGACCTAATGGTAGAATCTTTCAAAGGATAACAGTCTCCTCTGT
Source organism: Sminthopsis crassicaudata (assembly GCF_048593235.1). Lineage (NCBI taxonomy): Eukaryota > Metazoa > Chordata > Mammalia > Dasyuromorphia > Dasyuridae > Sminthopsis > Sminthopsis crassicaudata. The sequence continues at coordinate 42,406,708 of NC_133622.1, forward strand.
TGGAGACTTTTGAAGGACCAGTGCTGCTGGGGACCACAATTCCCTTGAGACAAGAGAAACTAGATGAATCACTTTATTCAAATGTCAAGAAATTAAAACTAGGAAAGATCCAATGAAAAGGAGCAGAAATATACCAGAAAATATATGCACTTGGAGTAAGCTTTATTCCCATGAAAGAAAATCATAATAAGAATATTTTATCTAGGACTCATCCCTCAGGATTTGCCAGTCATGATTTAATGCATTATTTTAAGCTCAACTTGAAGTATCTTTGACTTTGGTTTGTTGTTTTATTTGGCTGAAGGCGGAAAATCATGATTTTTTTTTTTAAACTTCAACTAGATTCCCTTTGGATGTTTTATATCAACAAAAAGGATGCATGTCACCATGAACAGTCTTTGCTTATTACTTTTGCTTCTTTAGGACCCACTTTTCCCTCACCCTCTAGTAATCTTGCTTCATTTCCCATGGCCTCACTGAATTTTCTCTCTTAAAGATCACCACTAAGCAAACAAATACATTTATTTTCTGTTTCTTATCCTTTGTGACTTCTGCATCATTTTTCATTGATAATCACCTCCTCCTCCACACTTTCTCCTTCTTTTATTTCTGCCCTGGTTTATTTTCCTACCCCTCAAATTATCTGTCCATTTCTTGCAGCAATTTCTTCCATTCCATTAATGTAGAAGCCTTCCCTTTTTTGGAATTCTGGTCCCAGGCTTCTTTTCTTTATCTTCTTTCTAACCCTTAGTGACTACTCTCATGGTTTCAATGCCATCACTGCCCAGATACCCTGATTCTTCTTTAAGTCAGGAATTATTTCACTCTTTCTTTGTGATTTCAGCCCAATGTACAATGACTGGGACATAGTGGGCAGTTAATGAATCTTTATTTATAGATGGGTCTCCAGACCCACTCTCTTTCCTGAACTCCAGAGGTTGTCTGGTTACGTAAGTGCTTTTTATTATGGAAGTTCAAGTCAGTGCCTTAAACTCTAATGTTTAAGCCTGAATTTATCATAATTTCTCCCAAACCAGTTCAAAAGAAAAAATCACAAGTAGGAGCAACTGAGTTGGGAAGAACTGGGATAAATTAATGCCCAAGACATCAAAACAGTTTTAGACTGTACCTTTCCCTTACTCTGCCATATCCAATCAATTACTGAGTACTATTATTACTTAATTTCTCCATACTACTGTCACCTAGCTTCACTTTTCCATTTCCACACTTGTTCAGATCCTTACTATTTTTCATCCAGGCTTCAGCAAAACTCTCCTAAGTTGTTTCTCTTTTTCCAGGCCTTCCAAATAATTTACACACCATTTCAGGAGCACAATCTCTATCAGATGATTATGGTGTTTAAAAATCTTCAATAGTTCTCATTTTCTATAAATCAAATAAAACCTCTTCAGTATGATATTCAAGGGCTTTCACATCCCCCCCCAATAGTGCCTTCTTTCTGAGATTATTTTCACTACATATCTCTTGTATGCATCCAGTTATTTGCATATTATTTCCCCCATTAGAGTATGGACTCCTTGAGGTCAGGAACTTTATTTTTGCTTTTCTTTTTATCTTCAGTGCTTGGCACAGTGCCTGGAGCATAATAATTTTGTAATAAATGCTTCTTGACAATCTGTCTTCAATCTACGTTTACAGTCATGTTGTACTAAGTATTATCATGTACTTTGAACTCCAATCAAACTGAGTTATTTTCTCTTTGTTGAGGACTTTGATTTCCCAGGCTTTGTTCATTTTGTGTTTATACCCGAAATGTTCTTTCCCCTATATTTACCAGCTAAAACCATAGCCATCTTTCAGAGTTCAAATGCTACCACCATAAACTCTCTCTCTAATCCTTAAGAGATCCTGAAGATTTTTCCTCAAACTCAGTTTATCTATAGCTCCTTGATGTTCATACTACTTCATGACCTCTCTTATATAACTTATGTCTTAGTCATCTGTGCTGACTTGAACACCTAGCCCATTACCTTATGCATAGTTAACAGTTAATGAAAACTAAATGAATAAATGTAGGTAGTTTAAAAAAATGTTCTATTTTTTGGTTATTTTTAAAGTCCTGAATTGTCTCCCTTTCTCTCCACTCTACTTTAGAGAAGGTCACTATTTGACACAAATATACACATATAAACAAACACATGGATATAAAACTATATTATGCATATTTTTATTTATCAAGCCTTTCTTTGGAGATGGATTTCATCTTCCTTCATATGTCCTTTGCAGTTGATTTGAATATTTATAATACTCATAGTATAGTCATTCTCAGTTGTTCTTGAAACTGTTATTGTATATAATGTTCCCTTGGCTCTGCTCATTTCATTCATCATTAGTTAGACTTTTCCAATATCTGACACAGACATTTCTGTGATTGTTTATGATAACTTTGGATCTGGCAGTGTCTATTTTTTGGATACACGTGACAAATTGTTAACTTTTTCTTGTGCTTAGGCAATTGGGGTTAAGTGACTTGCTCAGGTTCACACAGCTAGGAAGTGTTAAAGTGTCTGAGAATGGCTTTGAACTTAGGTCCTTCTGACTTCAGGACTGGTGCTCTATCCACTGCACCACTTAGCTGTTCCTATTATGAACATTTAAAAGTTATTTTTAGTTGATTTGATTCCTATGTTTGTATTGTATTTAAAATTGTACTCAGAGTAATTAGCCTCTGAACCCATGTAGTAAATGTCTAATTACAAAAGAGCATTTAGAATATAGAAGAAAGGGGAAAAATGATCTAATTTGACCTCATTAGGTTCTAATGACAGATCTGCCCCCAATGAGTTATGTGACCTTTGCCAGGTTATATCTCCTTTCCTCCTCAGGAAAACAGGATTGGACTACATAATTTTCAAAGTTCCTTTTAATTCTAGGATTCTGTAGATTTCAGGAGTCCTCAAGGGAATAATGATGGCGTCCATAGAGTTATAGCAATGTCAGTGCCATGGAGCAAGGAGAGGGCATCACTAGCACACCACATTCATAAATGAATTCTTGGATAAAAAAGTTACCTGAAATAAATCATGCTCTTGCTGACATCTTGCATCCTAGCATGTTTTTCTGAACTCATTTTTTATTTTCCTGGCTTTAGATCAATGCTCTAAATTCCTTTTTTCCCACCTGTCTGTGAACTCTGGATGGACTTGGCGTAGTATTATTGCCACAGTCAGAGAGGCAGGTCAGTTCAGGGGTGGGAGGAGGAAGATGACAAGTATTTCCAACGTCCCTAATAAGTACATCAGCCTCTCTTCCATTCTGAGGCTGACTACAGTCAGCATATTAAAGCAGGGAGTGTATTGGGTTTTAGATTGGTGTTCCCTACTCTGGGCTTTATACGGATACTATAGGTGCTTATGTCAGGAGAAGAGAGAGAGAGAGCAAAAGAGCCAAATGAGATTTGTTCATAGCAAAGCAATATAGCTCAGGAGTGTCGGTGATCTTGATATTTTTTTCTATGTCTCTCTGCCCCCGGTGTGTATGTCCCTGAAAATCTTGTAAAATTAACTGTAGTTCTAGTTTTCCAAGGTCTTAGATGGAGAGCTAAGAAATGATGACTATTTCACATGATCAATATCAGCTAATTCTTTGACAGCTCTGACTAGGTGAGATACTTTCTTATTGTTCTGGACGTACATGTGTAAAAGGTGGTATCCTTTCTGCTCCTTTGGATCATGACTCAGAATGCTCCTTTTCTTTAGTCCCTAACTGACCCCTAATCACCATCATCCATCAACATCACCCTTCTACACAGCTCTGAAGCAGGGATGTTTATCATGAGCAAGCTTTGGCAAGTCAAGTTCTCAAAAAGGATTCCTGACATCAGAAGGAAGATGTCTTGACTTGCAAGGGGATTGGATTTAAGTGAGGTAGGGCTGAGCAAAGTCCTCAGCTTCAGTCTCTCATCCAGAATGATCTGAGTACAGTGACCAGACCTAGGTCATGATGGTCGGAGATGATCCCAGGTGCAGTAGGAAACCTTGGCGTTGTTAAGATAAAGGCTTTCCTAGGTCTCAGTTTGTCTGAAGCAACACCTATTCAGTGACTTAAAGCTACGTAAGGAGTGAGGAAAAAGATGGCCTCATTTGTATAATCAAAAAAAAAAAAAACATTATGGAAGTGTTGGAATACATGGGAGCCACCTGACAGTGGCTGCTGGAGATTCAACCCAAAATGGATCTTCTCTTGTGAGAGGATGATACAAGGAGACTGAGAGACAGTTGTTTTGTCTGACCTCTCTCCTCTTCCCTCTGCCTCCAATTTATCTCATTCCCAATCTGCAACACCTGTGTCAGCAAAGGCTGCCTTGCAGCTCCTTCAGATGTTCTGATCCACAGCTGTGGAAGGCTTTTGGAGAATTGACCTGTCCCCCAACCTAGAAGGGGAAGAGTCTTAGAGTTTTTATCCAGAACAGAAATTATTGCTGTTTATATTCAGTTTATATTCAAAACCCAAACAAAGACCAAATGAAGTTTGGGCTGGGATCTATTGTGGCCAATGGGTGAGAATCAAAGTGAACTGGACTTAAGGCGTAGTCTGATAGCTTCATTTGAATTCCAGTAGGTTTTTTAATCAAAGGCTTGTTTTTAGAGCTTTATTTCAAGAAATAATAATGAAGCATTGGAGTTGGAGTTTAGCACCGATGTGTATATATGTGTCTGTGTTTGTGTGTCAATTGCTTATGATTCCTTGAACAGGTGAAACAGACAATTTTCCAGGATTAAACATAGAAGAATTGGAAATGTAAAGAACTAGAGAATGAGATATGAACTTCAATCAAGAGGTAAATGATAATTTTAAATGATTCTTGATTTGAAGAAGGGAGGAACAGCAAGACCCTTGTGTGAACATGAAGGCACAAAGGGAGAAGAAATGAAGACAAATGCTTCACAGATTTGCTATGGGTCTTTTTCTATACCAGCCAAATAGGATATATTTTGAGTGCATATTGTCATTGAACTTTATTTCATTTGTGGCCATATATACACTGTCCATCAGTAGGACTATTCTGACTACATTAATCTCACTGAGATCATATGAAAGCACAGATAGTTTGTGTTCCTGGACATTCTGACTTGATTAGTATGCTGGACTTGAGAGACAAATTCATTTTCTTCTTGAAGTCTATAGATTATATTGGAGGGTGATACAATTGTCATTCACACAATAACTTGTCTTTCCTATTGACCCAGTGTAGTCACACCATGGCAATATGTGCAATTTAATACTTGCTGATGGATTCGGAGGAGCTCTTCCAACATCTTCATTATTGAACAGCGACAGATTCCATTCAATATCCACTTTGTCATGAAAGTGAGCATGAAAAAATGCTTCTGATGATTTCTGATTGGGAAAATTTCTCTGCCTAGAGAGGATGATCCTAGAAAATTAAAAGGCTTTCTGCTCTTAAAAGTACCATCACAAATTCAATGGGTAGATTTCTTGGCTACTAGATTTAATGATTCTCCAGCAGCAATTGGATCAATGAAAAGAGCCCAGGGTTTTGAGGATACTGGTCCAAGTTCTGGTTCTGCTATTAATTTATTTATATGACCTTGGACATATTCCTTCACTTTTATGCAACTCAGATTCTTAATCTATAAAATGACAGTTGATCTAGACTAGTTATCTAACATCTCTTTTAGCTCTAAGTGTATGAGCCTATAAATTTCATATTGACCTTAAACTTAATGACTATCTATAAAAAAGGATAGAAGAATTTCTGTAGAGCTTATTATGTGCCAGACACTGTTAAGTACTTTACAAATATTATCTAGTCTGACCCTCCTCCTATTATCTCCACTTTATAGTAAGGAAACTGAGTCAGAAAAAGGTTAAATGACTTGCCTAGGATGATACAACCATGAATTACAAGAAGGCAGATTTGAAGTCAGGTCCTCTTGATTCTAATCTCAGCACTTTATCCACTGAGTCACTTAATTCTCTCTTATGAACACTATGATTGAATTCTATTCTATTGTTCTTAATAATAAACACCACAGTCTCCAGCTGAAACGAATTATCTAGAGAAAATATTTCTGTGCAAGTTGACTCATCAGACACCAAATGGATATGTTAATTAAAATCCTAAAGTTCTGGCAGTTAGTCAGGTTATATTGATTCAACCATAGTAGTCCTTAAATCTATTTCTTCCTCTCTTCTCCTGGGGCCACTATCCTTGTTCAAGCCCTCATCACTTCTCAAGTGGATCTTTGTAGTATATCCCTAATTGATTTTCCTCCCTCAAGTTTCTTCCCTCCAATTTATCCTCCACAGAGCTGCCAAATTGATATTTCTACAGCATAGGTTTGATTATGTCATTACCCTTTTCAGGAAATTTCATTGGCTTCTAATTCTTTCTAGGATAAAATTCAAATTCTTCTATTTAATATTTTTAGTCCTTTGTAATCTGTTACTAACATATTTTTATTCTCACTATTCACTCCCTCCTTCCCAGTTGATCCAAATTATTCTCCTTGTTCTCTCTACTCGATACTTTATCTCTAGCCTCCATACTTTCCTATAGGCTGTCCTTTACTTCTGGGATTCTTTCCCTCTCTCTTCTATTCCTTGGAGTTACTAGAATGCTCCTTTTAAGACTCAGCCCAAATGCCATTTCCTATATGGCACCTTTTCTGATTGACCTAATTGTTAGTGCTTATTTTGACAATGTTATCTCTTTCTAGAGAATGGCATGAACTAGAGACTGGCCTCTGGGATTTGAAGGTCTTTACCTGCAATTAATTTTCAGTGATTTAGGGGAAACTGACATTGTGGGTGTGAAAGACTTAATGTAGGGGATTTCACTCCTCAACTCCCAAATATTATTCTCTCCAAACTTATCAAGAGCTAGAAACATCACTTCTATATATCTGTCTGTCTGTTTATCTATCAATCTATATATCTAAATAACCTCCAGCTCTTTCATCTGTACAGTTCAGTTCTTTCATGATCTTCACACATATTTTCTTCAATCAATCAACAAGCATTTCTTAAGCATCAATTATGCAGAAGCATCTACTATGAAGAGAAACAGCAGAGCATAATGGGCAGAAAGCTGCTCCTAAAAGATCTGAGTTCAGATTCCTTTTTTGATGCTTTCTGACCATGTGACCTGTATGTGCATGTAGTTGTGCTTTACTTGACTTCTCTCTTTTCTAGGTAACTCTCTAAGTTAAAATGAAGAGAAATTTTTGAACTATATTGTGGAGAGAATTTCCTCACCTGGGAGCTCCTTTTACCAGTGAAATCAGAGGGTCAGTTCCAATTCTTGTGCAGAAGGTAGCAAAGTTTCACCATATAAAATAAACTCATGCAAATCAACAGCATTTCTATATGTTACCATCAAAGTTCAGAAGCAAGAGATAGAAAGAAAAATTCCATTTAAAATAAGTGTAGACAAAAATATAATGACTGGGAGCTTACCTACCAAGACAAACCCAAGAACTATATGAACCCAACTATAGAACACTTCACACAATTAAAGTCAGATCTAAACAATTGGAAAAATATCAATTGCTCATGAGTCAATATAGTAAAAAAAAAAGGTCAATATAGTAAAAATGACAAATCTACCTAAATTAATCTATTTATTCAGTACCACACCAATCATATTATCAAAATTATTTTTTAGATCTCGAAAAAATAACAAAATTCATCCAGAAGAACAAAGACTCAAGGGTATTAAGGGAATCAATAAAAAATGTGAAAGAAGACAGTGTAGTTGTACCAGGTCTCAAACTGTATTGTAAAATGATAATTATCAAAAGAGTCTGGTACTGGCTAAGAAATAGAGGGGTGGATCAATAGAATACATTAGGTACAAATTACATTGTCCTAAATAACCATCATAATCTAATATATGACAAATCCAAAAATACAAGCTTTTGGAACAAAAACTCATTATTTGCTAAAAACTGCTGGAAAACTGGAAAAAAGTATTGCAGAAATTAGGTATAGGCCAACATCTTACACTGTATAACAAGATAAGGCCATAATGGGTACATGATTTTAAGAGAAAATGGAATAGTTTATCAGTCAGCTTAGTAATTAAGAGAAGAATTTAGAACTAAAGAAGATATAGAAAACAGCATGAAATATAAACACAAATAAAATCAATGCCACCAAAATATAAGGAAAGCAAAAAATTGAAAAAAATTGCAACAAGTATCTCTGATAAAGGCCTTATTTCTCAAATATATAGAGAACCCAATCAAAATTTTAGAATTGCAAGTCAATTCCCAATTGTAAAAGGTCAAGGGACATGAACGAGAAATTTTTAGACAATGAAAAACAAAGCTATCTTATATAAAAAACCCTCTAAATCACTATTGATTAGAGAAGTGCAAATTAAAACAACTCTGAGGTACCAGCTCACATCTATTAGAGTGGCTAATGTGACGAAAAAAAAAAGTAATGTTGGATTTTGAAGGAGATGTGGGAAAACTTGGTAGAATTGTGAATTGATCTAACCATTCTGGAGAGCAATTTAGGAACTATGCCCAGAGGGCTATAAGACTGTGCATATATCATTTGATCCAACAATACCAATGTTTGGCTACATTCCAAAGACATAAATTAATTTATTTATTCAGTACCACACCAATCATATTATCAAAAATTATTTTTTAGATGTCAAAAAAATAACAAAATTCAAAGGGAAAATGACTTATTTGTACAAAAATGTTTGTAGCAGCTCTTTTTTTTTTGTGGTGGCTAAGAATTGGAAATCAGAGGAACACCTATCAATTGGGGAATGGCTATGCAAGCTGTCATATATGATGGAATAGAATTTTATTATGCTGCAAGAAATGACAATCAGAATAAATACAGAAATCCTAGAAAGACTTAACATGAACTGATGCAGAGTGAAATGAACAGAACCAGGAGAATGTTATACACAGAAATAGCAATATTGTTTGATGAAGAACTGTGAATGACTTAGCTATTCTCAGCAATACAATTATTTAAGACAATCTTCAAGGACTAATGAGGAAGCATACAATCTGTTTCCAGAGAAAGAACTATTATTAATTGAATATAGATTGAAGCATGCTATTTTAACTTTCTTTCTTTTTTATCTTTTATTAGAGTGTTTTTGCACAAAATAACTAATATGGAAATGTTTTACAGAATTGCACAAGTATGACCTTTTTCTGATTGCTTACTGTCTAAGGGAGGGAGATGTGGAGGGAAGATAGAATTTGGAACTCAAAACATGAAATAAAAATGTTATGAAATGTAAAAAAATGTAACTGAATAAAGCAATATTTGAAAAAAGAGATAATAAAAATATCTCATGTAAAATAACTCTAGGAAGTGTGAAATACATGAGAGTATGCATGCCAAAACAAACCCATAAACTATAAACAAAATTATAAAAAGATTTTTAAATACATAAAATCAGATTTAAATAATTGAAAAATATTAATTGTTCAGGGGTAGGCAGGGTCAACATAATAAAAATTACAATTTTATCCAAACTAATTTGTATAGTCAATGCTAATCCAACTAATCACCAATTAAATTTTTCTAATTCAAGAAAAAGATGAAAAAAATTCATTTGAAAAAACAAAAAGTTAAGAATATCAAAGGAAATAATGAAAAAAAGTAAAGAGAGGAGGTTTAATTTAAACTATAATGATCTTAAACTATATTGTAAGGCTGTAATTATCAAAACTACTTGATACTGGATAAGAAATAGAAAGGCAGAACAATGGAATAAAATAGACATCAGTTTATAGCAGTAAATACATACAATAAACTTATATTTAACAGGTACAAAAATAAGATTTTGGAGTAAGAATTTATGATTTGGTAAAAATTGTTAGGAAAACTGGAAAACAGAATGACAGAAACTGGGTATAGACCAATATTTTATACCATTTAATAAGATAAGATTAAAATGAATACATGACCTGAAAATAAAGAGAGATTTTATAAGAAAATTAGAAAAACCTAGATCATATTCCTTATTAGATTTAAGGATAGGTGAACAATTTATGAACAAGCGACAGCTTAGCAAAGTGAGGCATAAAATGGATAATTTTTATTACATTAAATTAAAAAGCTTTGTACAAAGAAAATGCAACCAAGATCAAAAAAGACGGCAGAAAATTGGAGAAAAATTGTAGACAATTTGTCAGATACAGGTCTCATCTCTAAAATATGAAGAACTTTGTCAAATCTATAAGAATATGAGTCATTCCCCAACTAATAAATGGACAAAGGATATGAACAGGCAGTTTTCTGATGAAGAAATAAAAACAATTTACAGTCATATAAAATGCTCTAAATCAATATTTATTAGAGAATAGGAAATTGAAACAATCTTGAGATATTATTTTATACCTAGCAGATTGGCTAAAATCATGGAAAGGGAAAGCAACAAATGTTGGATGGGATGTGGAAAAATTGGGATAATAATTTCTTGTTGGTGAATTATGAGCTGATCCAATCATTATGGAGAACAGTCTATATGACCAAAGATTTATTAAACTACTTATGCCTTTGACCCAACAATACCACTATTACTCTATTTGCAAAAAAGAAAAAGAACCTTTATGTTCTAAAATGTTTATAGTACAGCTCTTTGTGATGACAAAGAACTAGAAATTACAGGAATGCCCATCACTTGAGGAATAGCTGAACAAATGATGATATATAATTGTGATGGGATAACTACTGTGCTGCAAGAAACAATGAGCTCAATGATGTTAAAGGAAAAATATGGAAAGGCTTGTATGAAATAATGATGAGCAAAATGAGCAGAACCAAGAGATTATTGTAAACAATAATAGAAATATTGTTTTAAGAATGATTTACACTTACTAGTGTGATCCTTGGCAAGTGACTTAACCCTAACTGTCTCTCCAAAAAATGACTTTGAACAAATAAGTTATTTTGTTTATTATAAATACCCAAAATAACTATAAAGGACATATGAAGAAAAACGCTATCTGCATCTAGAGAAAAACTGATTATAGAAATATGTATATAGTATATGCATGTATATACATACATAAATATGTGAAATTATTCTATACACATATAATATATGCGTGTATCTAATGGGATCCATCTCTAGAGTGAGGTGAAGGGAGGGAAGAAAAAAAAAGAAATTTATATGTTAATTTTGTTGTAAATTTATAAGAAACAGTAAGTTGTGCATCATTGATTTGAAATTTCATTGTACAATCATATATTTTATTGTATATCATCATGGAAATACTTATTTCACATATTAAAAATAAAATAAAGTAAAAAACAAATAAACCACTGTTGGATTTAACTTCTACATTTGCTACTGTTGACTTTGGGCAAGTTCTTTAACTTCTCTGGAATTTATTCTTATTTCCCATTTTAAAAATGAAATTACATAATCTCTGAGGTGCTTTTTGGTTCTGAATCTATGACTGTGGCAACAAACATTAGGCTATCTGCTTTCTCCTTCCTCACTTTGCTACTGCTTAGTATTCTGGTTCTGACCATGTCAAAATCTCTGACCAACTGGGTAAAAACCTAAATCCGTGTTGGAGTGGTACCCTGTTGATCAAACAATTAATAATAATAAAATATTCCTCAAGGGAGAACTGAATTTTCTAGGCTTGGTCTGTAGTTTGGTAATTCTGTCTAAGGTGTAGAAGAATATGGAGGTCAGGGAACTGGAAGCTGGGATTTACTAGTAGAATTGTTGGTGAGATACATTATTTCCTGCCACTTTAAGCCCTAAAATCACAAAGCACTAGATCAGTGTCAAACATTATTAATGCTTTCTTGTCTTTTTATAATAATCATCACAGTATTTGTGATTGGATCAGCAAATTCTCATGTTTAATCAAAATCGTCAAGACATTTAATATCGTCACTACCTACTGCTCTGCTATGAATGGCCATTACATTTATGTCCATGGGTATTTAGTATAGTTTTTCATGATGGCAAAATCCCATAAAAGATACTGTACACTACTACTAAAATACTGATTAAAGGAACATTTTTCTTTCTCTCCATCTCTTCATTTGATGTCTACTACCACTGGGTAGAATATCAGTCAAGACTTGCTAGGTGGTGTTGAATGGATGTTCTCCTAAATATTGATTATACAGCAATGCATCAAAAGTAAGTCCCAGAATTAACTCTACAGCTTGTTAATAAATAAAAATCAATAGAAGCAGATTTAGAAGAATAAGGGTTGATGTTTCCAAGAGGAAATGTTCATAGTGGAATCGTTTGCAGAAATTCACCCATAGTGAATCGTTTGCAGAAATCAGATTACATAGATGCATAAACTTTCATATATGTCTTATGAAAAGCTCACTTTAAATTCTGAGCCAGCTTTCTTTACTTCCCAGCATATTCCTGGCCTTCTCTCCACTCCCACATAAGTGCATGCTGGGGAGTTTCAGGCAATTTGCATTAAGCAAAACATATTTAGGAAGGCAAATGGGCTGGGAAAATAATAAAGATTTTTTTTTCTCTAAAGCTAAATATATGTGGCTTTTGGAATATTTGAAGGTTTGAATTGTGTATGGCATAGCTCTCCCCTCTGCCCACCCCCTCTAGGGATAATTGAGGACAGGAGTGGTTAGCTTGCTAAAGCTGGGATGTCTTTATCAGAAGCATAGAATCACTTGGGGGGAACTGAAGCAAACTGTATTCAGCCCCTTTCTCAGCTTTTCCTAGTTTCAGTGCCCTGAAGGGTTAGGGGAGAAAAGCTGAGAAAAATACTGAGGAATTTCTCTGAGAACTCTCAAACAACAAGGCTATTTGGTTTACAGGAAAATGAATTCATTATTTTTTTGACTGCCACTGTTTTTCTCTCATTGTCATGCTTTTTATTTGCTTCTCATTTCTTTCTAATAGGAAATAGAGCAGAGGTTGGAAAAAACAGCCCACATCTGAGAATGAGATATCATGCAGTGGTCTCCTAAAACTCTCCAAAAATTGTTTTATTGATTTTTTTTTATGCCACTGTCACTTTCCCATAACCCTCTTCTACAGAGAAACTTCTCTAGTAACAAAGAAAAAGAGTTAAGTGAAATAAATCCTTATGATGAGTACACTTGACAGTACTGGCAACATTCTGTACCTGCTATCCAAAACTTCTCAAGCAATAGCAGGGAAATGTGTTTCATCACCAGTCCTTTGGAACCGAGATTGGTTATTGTATTTAACCCGAATTCTGTTTTTTTTTTTACTCTTGTTTTTGCTTACTTTATTGCAAAGCTCCATTTATGACTTTAGGCTTCTCTTAGAAACAAAATCCATCTTTTTGATAACAATATTCTACTGGTGCTGTATTACTGTTAGTCATGGAATGCTAGTCTTGGAGAATTAGAAATAACTATCACTCAAAGAGCAATAAGTAGGTTCATGGGGGGACCTACACAGGCTGAAATACACCTAAAGAAATAAATGTGAAAAATGATTGAACATTTAGTAGATGGGACAGCTCTAGGGAAGCATGGGTATCAAGAAGAAATCATATCAGTTGAATGCAACCCAAAAATCTATATCATAGAAATATAGCCAATGTTGACAACCAGGTCTTTTTCATGAAAAAGATTCTTTTTCTTATTCAAATGATTCCAGCCTTTCCATAGTGCCTTAAAAAACATATTCCCAGTTGTTCAGGGTATGGCCCTTGATTAATCCCAAAGTATGTTTTTTTTTTTTTTTTCTGGCTACAATTCTCACTCAGACAGCATTTATATTATATATACTGATTCAATATTAGCAGAGCTGCTGCTACTATAAGCATCTGGAAAAGAGAAGAGGTAAAAGGTGGGATAGAAACATAGCCCCTATAGTCATCGGGGAACTTATTGTCAAGTGATGTTTCAGTCATTCATTGCTGCTGTTGAGGGATAAAGAAATGATATGACTGTGGGAAAAGCCACTTGGGTGTTGAATTTCCAATCTCTCTCTCTCTCAAAAAAAAAAAAAAAAAGAAAAATAAAAGAAATTGTAAAGATTAGGATGGAGGAAGATATCAGGAAAATGTTTGAAAAAGATTATAGAGCAAGAGAGAGGGATAACAGGTGGAATAACCATGGTGTCCACTGATATTGTTCCAAAATTGGAAGAAAGCAGCATGTTAGATAGATCCTTGGTGGCCAACTTTTAGGAAGGTATACATGCATAGACTCTCATGAAACGAGATAGACGGTGATCTGCATCCACTCCCCTGATTCCTTTCTAATTCTAGCTTTAAGAAACGTAATCAGATATCCATACTGATGAACTTAAGAGATCCATCTGAATATGATAATCATTGTGTATATTATTATTTTGGTTTAGTTTTCATAAATATTCCATATGTAGCTTTTTCTACACAATTGCTCACATCCTGAACCAGTTCTGGTCCAAAGGCATTGTAATTTTATAAAGAGGTATTACTATAAAGTTTGAACATCTAGGTGGTATAGTGGATCGACTACTGGATTACTAGGTGGTATACTGGATCGACTACTAATTAGGAAGACTCATCTTGAGACATTTTGTAGCTGTGAGATCCTGAGAAAGTCACTTAACCCTGTTTGTATCAGTTTACATCATCTATAAAATGAGCTGGAAAAGGAAAAGGCAAACCACTCCAGCATCTTTGCTAAGAAATCTCCCCAAAAGAGGTCATAAAGAGTTGGACATGATTGAAACAACAGCACTCTCTCCACCATAATCACCATCCTGTCTCCTACATCCCTCTCTGTCTTTTTACTCATTTGCCTTTTCTTTTTCTAAAATTCTGTGTCCAAGAACTGTGCTTTTTATTGTCTTCTAGTTAATACCCTGATTGGCTTTTTCCAACCAAAGGAGCTGAAAACTGAGAAGGGTACAATATCTATGTAAAGCCGGAAGTGCAAGTATTGTTATCTCCATTTTAGAAATGAGGATATGGAGACTTTAAAAGATTCTGAGTGTCTAAATGGCAGAGAAAGATTCAAAACTGAACTTCTGACTCCTAGTCCAGTGGTTATGCCATTAAATTATGGTGCTTCTAAATATATAGAATATACTTATGCCTTCTGCTGAATCTGCCCTTCCTTTCTTAGAAATAGGGAAGAAGGCATGTGGATGAATGGTTGGTCCATATTTATAAGTTCCATCTGCCTGAGGACATGAGAGAATGAAGTCACAAATTATGTTACCTTCTGCCAATACTATGTGTATTTCTTTGTATTACTCACTTCAAGTCCCACTAACATATATATTTTGTGTAGTGCTATGTGAAATCTTTATTTGTATTTGATTGATTTAGTTATATCCTTACTTCTCTACTTCACATTTGCATTTTTTAAACAATATTTTGTTAATTGAAGATAGATACTAAGTCATATTTAACCAGTAGGGACTCTGGTAACCAAGTACTTTATCCTGTCCAATAATAACAGCCAAATGTTATCAACTCAATGCTCATCTTTTCCTTCCTTCCTCCCTCCCTATCTTTCCCTCCCTTTCTCCCTTTCTCTTTCCCTTCCCTTTTTGTTTGCTGTTGAAGCAAATGGGATTAAGTGACTTGCCCAGGGTCACACAGCTGGTAAGTATCAAGTGTCTGAGGTCACATTTGAACTCAGGTCCTTCTGACTTCAAGGCTGGTGCTCTGTCCATTGTTCCACATAGCTGTCCCCTTCCTTCCTTCCTTTTTTTAAAATGAAACCATCCTCTTCATCGTTTCTTATAGCATAATAGTATTCCATCATAATTACATAGTATAACTTGTTCAATCATTTGCTGGGCATCCACTCAATTTTCAATTCTTTGCCATCACAAAAAAAGAATTGCTATAAATGTTTTTGCACAAATAGGTATTTTCTCCTTTTCTTTGATCTCTTTGGGATATAGACATCATAATGGTGTTGTTTGATCAAAAAGTATGCACAGATTTATGATCATTGGGGCATAGTTCTAAATAGCTCTCCAGAATGTTTGAATCAGCCTATAACTTCACCAACAATTCTATGGAGAATTTTAATATTGAAAAAGAGGGCTTTATATTTGTTCTTGGAGGTTAACAGAGAGTCATTAGAATTTATAGCGGATGATAGGGTCAGACTTTAACTCTACACAATTTGCTTTGACAGATGAGTTTGGATTAGATAGATTAGAATAGGGAGGCATGAGGCAGGGAAGTACTGGGATAATCTGGATGAGAATTTGAACTAATATAGTGGCTGTGTGAGTGAAGGGAAGGGGGTGTATATAGGAGAGATGTTGTGAAGGTTAGAAATGAAAAGATTTCACATCAGACTGGATATGTAGAGTGAGTGACAATAAGGAATGAAGGATGATGACGATGATAAAGCTACGTGATGAGGAAGATAGCCCTGTAATCAATAGTCATGATGAATTTAGAATGTTTTGAGAGTATAGATTGCTTTGGATGTGTTGAGTTTGAGATGTTTATGAGTTATTTAATATGATTTTCCTCAAACATAGTAGAAGCCCCCAAATGAGATTAGGCATAGAACTGGGAATCATGTGCATAGAGATTATAATTGAACCCATGGGAGCTGAGGAGCTCATTAAACAAGAGAGAATAGAGGGAAAATATAAGAGAGTTCAGAATGGAGACTTAGGTGATATTCACAATTAATGGGAATGACATGGATAAAGAACCCTCAAGGGAGTCTGAGTAACAATCAGGCAAACGAGAGTAGAATCAAATGATTCTACATTGTCCCCCAAATTTAGAAGGTAAGAGTATCCAGGAGGAGAAGATGATTAACAGTTTCACCTACTGTTGAGAGATTAAGAAGGATAAGCATAACAGATTTTGCAATTAAAATTAAAATGGTAATTTTGAAGAGTGAAATTTCAGTTGCTTGATTGCAGAGTATAAAAGGAGAGGATGTGAAGGCATCTAACACAGATAGTTTTTCTCAAGTTTAGCCACAAAGTGGGGAATGATAGCTAGTGGGGATGGTAGAATCAAATGAGAATTTTTTTAAAAATGGGGGAGACATGGATGTATTTGTAGACAGCAAGAAAGGAACCAATAGAGAGGAAAATTAAAAACAAGAATGAATGGAGGCATTCTTCTAGAGAAGGGAGAAAATACATATAGAAAGGTTGATCCTGGTAAAGAGATGAAGTATTTGTATGGAGGTAAACTAATAAAGACCAGAAAGTCCAAAGCTAAGGTAGTAGAAGAATGAAAGATGTCTAATCTGGAAAAATGGAAACCTTAGGAAAAACCCCAAAATGCGGATCTGGGAGGAACATATCAGTGGGAAAAAGGGATCAAAGAGAGACACAGATGGTCCAGGGTAAAAATATTGAAGGAGAGGGGCATATTCTAAAGTGGAGACCATAGTTGAGAGAAGCTCTAGGGTAAAAAGGCAGTTGAGACATGGTGGTGAAGTGTGGAGAGTCAGACTGAAACAATGTATAGCATAAAATAGTTTTAATGAATTTAAATATGAAACAAATCAATATTTTTTAAAAAGTAAAACGTCAGAAGCTGAATGAAAGAACACTAGGTAACCAAGTACTTTATCCCTTCCAATAATAAGAACCAAACGTTGTCAACTCAATGCTCATCCTCAGTCCTAATGCAATCTAAAACATTCTAACACTTCCTCCCTCCCTCCTTCTCTTCCTTCCTTCCTTCCTTCCTTCCTTCCTTCCTTCCTTCCTTCCTTCCTTCCTTCCTTCCTTCCTTCCTTCCTTCCTTCCTTCCTTCCTTCCTTCCTTCCTTCCTTCCTTTTTCTTGGCATAGTCTTGGGAAACCTAGAGTAATATCAACATCATGATGAAGCTCCAAAGTCCAACTTCAGTGGCCTTTGATTGTTTTAATAGAGGCACAGAATGACAGATGCCATAGTGCCATTGTGCTTTGTGTTGGTAAGATTGCATCCGGAGTATTGTATTTAGTTCTAGGTGAACTTAGCAGAATTAGGAGGGTTATAATAGTTGTCTTCAAATATTGTAAAAACTAAATATTGGAAGGAACAGATTATACTTGTTCCTCATGGTGATAGAGGATAGAATTGTGATCTGAATGTTAGAAAAACAACAACAATCAGAACTGTCTAAATGTTGAATTGGTTGCCTATAGAAGTTTTTATTTTTTAAAAAGTTAGCATTTATATAACAGTTTAAGGTTTGAAAGCACCTTATGATACATATATACGTGTATATATTTATATACATACCCATATTCACACCCATATATATGTACATACATATACACATATACATATATTATCTTCACATGATCTAGTTCCTAGAATTGCCATATATCCATTTTACTGATGAAATAAACTAAGGCACAGAGAAGTTATTTTACTCATTGTTACAGTCAGTCAGATTCAGAGGTATATTTTCAATCCAAATCTTCCTTATTGTAGGTCTCCAAATAGAGTCTGGTGGGCCAATTATTACTAATTTTGTTGATCAGATTCGTTCAGGTACGGGTTAGAAAACTAAGGTCCCTTCCAACACTTTGATTCCGTGAAAGGTATTTGCATTTAGCTTCAAATGAAATTTCTCATTGTTTCTTTCTGCAACATTATTTTCATGTATTCCTCATGCTTGGTTTTTGTTTTAGGCTGCATGCCACATTCTCTGCCTCCAGAGGAGGATGCCTGATGGAGCATTGAAATGTCTTTTATAACATTCAGTTTTCTCTGACAGCATAACGTCAGTTGCAATCTTCGTTCCAGCATTTGAACTTCAATTGTCCTTAAAATAAGAAGCTGGCGTGTTTCTCTAACTCGGGCGTCCTCTTCAGTTGTCAGATGCCTATTATAGTGTGTGTCAATGGCACTGAAACTAAAATACATATCAAATCAATGAGTGCTCATCAACGCGGTGGCAAAAGCCAAAATCAAAGCCGCTCGTTTGGATGTCATTTTTATGGGCTGAACCTACTCTTGGAAAAGTAAATGAGAGATGGTATAAGAAGGCAGTCACGTTAATTCCTGAAGCAGAGCACTCAGTGCTACATTTCAAATTCTGGGGAACGTAGCCTTCAAAACACATTGTATCTTTCATAATTTAATTCCTTTAATTTCCTTACATGTTTCTCTGTCTATAGGATTCTGAATGTAGAGATTCTAGCACGGGCTGCGTGCTCTGAATGCATGTGATAAATGAATGGAATACATAAAGAGTATCCATGAGAAGAAAAAAAAAGGGGTTATTCCCAGATAGACAGAATTTCCAGGTTGATGGGGCAAGGTTTTTAAAAGGAGTTGTCTCCTACCTAATGAATTGTTCAATCCACACTTTTTGGTAGCTCCAATGGCAGCAGAGGATCCCCAACTTTTTTAAGGGCTGTTACTGCTAATAGAATCACACTGATCTTTCCTCTCTTCATCCCAGTCTTGTCCAATCAATGCAACTAAGCATTATTTAAGCATTTATTATATAGTTTAGGGACTCTGTTAAGCACTTATGATACAAAGAAAGGCAAAAACAGTTCCTGTCCTCAAGATGCTAATAATCTAATGGGGGAGACAAGATGCACATAATATATATGTGAGTGTACATATACATATGTATAGATGCACATGGATACACACAGATGATGTACCAAAAGAATTGGTGCAGATTTTAACTTTAACTTCAGAAATATTTAGATCTGAAAACTTATAACTATATCATTTGAGAACTTAATTATTATTTCAATTTCTTTTTTGTTGTTATCAAGTTGTTTTAATTTATGTACAACTCTTTGTGGTCCACTATGGATTTTCTTGGTAAAGATATTGGAGTGTTTTGTTATTTCCTTCTCTAGCTTATTTTACAGATGGGTAAACAGAGGCAAATAGGGTTAAAGGACTTGCCCAGGATCACAGAGCTAAGTGGCTGAGGCTGGATTTAAACCAGGTTTTTTTTTCACTGCAGACCTGACATTCTATTTCCTGTGCTACGTAACTGTCTCCAGCTGCTGTAAATTTCTCTATACTTACTTAATTTGATGAATCCTCCATGATAAATTTAAAATTTTAATTTTTAAAAAATATAAAGCACCCTGTAATCTATTGAATTTCTGTATGATACTTTCTTTGACCAATAGATGGGTAAAGGAGTTCTTGATTGGCCCCTTCAGTTACTTGATCCATTCTCCCTGGACTTTTTTCTTTCTTCTTCCCTTCCTCCCTCCCTCCCTCACTTCATTCTTTCCTTCCTTTCTTCCTTCTTCCCTAATCCTCCGTCCCTTTCTACCTCCCTTCCTTTCTTCCTCTCTCCCTCCCTTCCTTCTTTTCTTCCTTCCTCCCTCCCTTCTTTCCTTTCTTCATCCTTTTGTTCCTCCTTCCTTCCCTCTCTCCCTCCTCTTTCTCCCTCCCTCCCTTACTTCTTTTCTTCCTCCCTCCCTTCCTTCTTCCTTTTTTTCATCTCTTTCTTCCTCCTTCCCTCCCTCCCTTCATTTCTTCCTTCCAGCAATTGGAGTTAGGCGACTTGCCCAGAGTAATACAGCTAGTAAGTATCAAATGTCTAAGGTTGGATTTGGAGTTCTCCTGACTCTAGGGCTGATGGTTTGTTAACTTTGCCTGCCTGGACTTTTTACTTGATATTTCCTTTGGATCTGAGATTCTTCTAACTTTCTGATACTCTTTTTTTGGCAATGACATTTGAAGAATCTGTTTCACTTTGAAGCTGGTTGAATAATATATATTTTGTATCTCATGGTCTAGATCATTCTGAGATTCTGGGTTCATTTGGATGGTGTTTGATCCTGGGGCTGATGCCAGCAGAGTAATCACCTTTCTTTGCATCATGGAGTTACTTTAGGGAAATTGTTAAAAGTATTAGATTGTAAAGCTTGGATCTAGGTTTTGCCAAGTGTAGGTTGTGGGTTGAGGGATGGGGGTGGGGGTGGAAGGAGACTATATTAGCTTCCACTGATTCAACATTTATCTCTGTGCAAATGATTCCCAGATTTATAAATCAGCTCTAATCTTACTCTTGAGCTCTAGGCTTGCATCAGGTTCAGATTTTCAGACATGTTGAATTAGATGTTCCCATGGCATTTCAAATCCAACAAATTCCATACAAGCACTCAAGGCAGCATATGCAAATTGGATAGAAGTCAGCATTTGATTTCATTCAACTGAATATACAGATGTTGAAAAGAATGTTTTGAATGTTTATTAAATGCTGAATTCTTCTTGAATTCATAAAGCGTATTTAAATTAGGTGGGATAGGAAGTTTGATCCAATTGGATGAGATACTTTGTTATCTCTTGAGGAGCTGATATAAAAGAAAAAGCTAGTTAGAACTAAGGAGAAATTTGGGGGGTCTGGAAGAGGAGAGGAAGGAGGGAGGACATCAGGAGGTAAACTGGAAAGAATTACAGCACCGGGGTAACTATTGTTCTTGTTGTATGTTCTTCGTTCTTGAAGAGGACCATGATATCAGTGAGCTGCTGCCATGACATACAAGTCAGTTGGATTTTGGGGAGGGTGGGCTGAGCAAGATCACCTGCCTCTAGAAAGTCGGACTTTTCTGTGTCCAAGAAGAGAGAAGGTGAGAAATGTCATTGATCTTGCAGGTATCTCAGATCAGAAGACTTGGTCTATTTTCCAATTCATTATGGGATGAAGGAAGAAAACTAATTTCTTTCCTAACTTCCTTTTAGTATTTATTTATATATCAATAGGACTGAAATATCCTCTGTTGCTTCTTGACCCAAATGTTTTGGTTAATATAAATCCACAGAGGCCAGAGGTTAACGAGAGAAATATAAAAATAAATTAAGGTAGCAAGTCAATTTCTGCCAAAATGA
Source organism: Sminthopsis crassicaudata (assembly GCF_048593235.1). Taxonomy (NCBI): domain Eukaryota; kingdom Metazoa; phylum Chordata; class Mammalia; order Dasyuromorphia; family Dasyuridae; genus Sminthopsis; species Sminthopsis crassicaudata. Next base: position 42,428,458 of record NC_133622.1, read on the forward strand.
CAACTTTTTTTCCAACTGGGGGCTCAAGAAGAATTGTGATAATATTCTAAACTTTTTCTTTTTTTTTTTTTTTTTTTTTTAATTTTTTATTTTATTTTATAATTATAACATTTTTTGACATTACATATGCATGGGTAATTTTTTACAACATTATCCCTTGCACTTACTTCTGTTCAGATTTTTTTCCCTTCCTCCCCCAACCCCCTCCCCCAGATGGCAAGCAGTCTTATATATGTTAAATATATTACAGTATATTCTAGATACAATATATGTGTGTAGAACCGAATTTTTTGTTGCACAGGAAGAATTGGATTCAGAAGGTAAAAATAACAGTTTACATTCATTTCTCAGTGTTCCTTTTCTGGATGTAGCTGGTTCTGTCCATCATTAATCAATTGGAATTGGATTAGCTTTTCTCTATGTTGAAGAAATCCACTTCCATCAGCATACATCCTCATACAGTATCATTGTTGAAGTGTATAAAGATCTTCTGGTTCTGCTCGTTTCACTCAGCATCAGTTGATGTAAGTCTCTCCAAGCCTCTCTGTATTTCTCCTGTTGGTCATTTCTTATAGAACAATAATATTCCATAACATTCATATACCATAGTTTACCCAACCATTCTCCAATTGATGGACATCCATTCATTTTCCAGCTTCTAGCCACTATGAAAAGGGCTGCCACAAACATTTTGGCACATACAGGACCCTTTCCCTTCTCTAGTAGTTCCTTGGGGTATAAGCCCAGTAGTAGTATGGCTGGGTCAAAGGGTATGCACATTTTGATAACTTTTTGGGCATAATTCCAGATTGCTCTCCAGAATGGTTGGATTCTTTCACAACTCCACCAACAATGCATCAGTGTCCCAGTTTTCCCACAGCCCCTCCAACATTCATCGTTATTTGTTCCTGTCATCTTAGCCAATCTGACAGGTGTGTAATGATACCTCAGAGTTGTCTTAATTTGCATTTCTCTGATCAATAGTGATTTGGAACACTCTTTCATATGAGTGGAAATAGTTTTAATTTCATCATCTGAAAATTGTCTGTTCATATCCTTTGACCATTTATCAATTGGAGAATGGCTTGATTTCTTATAAATTAAAGTCAATTCTCTGTATATTTTGGAGATGAGGCCTTTATCAGAACCTTTAACTGTAAAAAATTTTTCCCAATTTGTTACTTCCCTTCTAATCTTGTTTGCATTAGTTTTGTTTGTGCAGAAACTTTTTAATTTGGTGTAATCAAAATGTTCTATTTTGTGATCAATAATGGTCTCTAGTTCTCCCTTGGACACAAACTCCTTCCTCCTCCACAAGTCTGAGAGGTAAACCATCCCATGTTCCTCCAATTTATTTATGATTTCGTTCTTTATGCCTAAATCTTGGACCCATTTTGATCTAATCTTAGTATGTGGTGTTAAATGTGTGTCCATGCCTAGTTTCTGCCATACTAATTTCCAGTTTTCCCAGCAGTTTTTGTCAAATAATGAATTCTTATCCCAAAATTTGGGATCTTTGGGTTTGTCAAAGATTAGATTGCTATTTTTATTCACTATCTTGTCCTGTGAACCTAACCTATGCCACTGATCAACTAGTCTATTTCTTAGCCAATACCAAATGGTTTTGGTGACTGTTGCTTTATAATATAGCTTTAAATCAGGTACACTTAGACCACCTTCCTCTGACTTTTTTTTCATTAGTTCCCTTGCAATTCTCGACCTTTTATTCTTCCATATGAATTTTGTTGTTATTTTTTCTAGGTCATTAAGATAGTTTCTTGGGAGTCTGATTGGTATAGCACTAAATAAATAGATTAGTTTGGGGAGTATTGTCATCTTAATTATATTCGCTCGGCCTATCCAAGAACATTGAATGTCTTTCCAATGATTTAAATCTGACTTTATTTTTGTGGCAAGTGTTTTGTAATTTTGCTCATATAATTCCTGACTCTCCTTTGGTAGATATATACCCAAATATTTGATACTATCGACTGTTATTTTGAATGGAATTTCTCTTTGTATCTCTTGCTGTTGGATTGTGTTGGTAATATATAAAAATCCTGAGGATTTATGTGGATTTATTTTGTATCCTGCGACTTTGCTAAAATTCTGAATTATTTCTAATAGCTTTTTAGCAGAGTCTTTGGGGTTCTCTAAGTATACCATCATGTCATCTGCGAAAAGTGACAATTTGATTTCTTCATTTCCTACTCTAATTCCTTGGATCTCTTTCTCGGCTCTTATTGCCAAGGCTAGAGTTTCTAGTACTATATTGAATAGTAATGGTGATAGTGGGCAACCTTGTTTCACTCCTGATCTTACAGGGAAAGGTTCTAGTTTATCACCATTACATATGATGTTTACTGAAGGTTTTAAATATATGCTCCTTATTATTTTAAGGAATAGTCCATTTATTCCTATACTCTCAAGCGTTTTTAGTAGGAATGGATGTTGGATTTTATCAAATGCCTTTTCTGCATCTATTGAGATGATCATATGGTTTTTATTAATTTGATTATTAATATGGTCAATTATACTAATAGTTTTCCTAATATTAAACCAGCCCTGCATTCCTGGTATAAATCCCACTTGGTCATAGTGTATTATCCTGGGGATGATTTTCTGAAGTCTATTTGCTAATATCTTATTTAAGATTTTAGCATCAATATTCATTAAGGAAATTGGTCTATAGTTTTCTTTCTCAGTTTTCGATCTACCTGGTTTAGGTATCAGTACCATGTCTGTGTCATAGAAGGAATTTGGTAGGACTCCTTCAATCCCTATTTTTTCAAATAGTTTACATAGCATTGGAGTTAGTTGTTCTTTAAATGTTTGGTAGAATTCACCTGTAAATCCATCTGGTCCTGGGGACTTTTTCTTAGGAAGTTGGTTAATAGCTTGGTCTATTTCTTTTTCTGAGATGGGACTATTTAGACTACTTACTTCTTCCTCTGTTAATCTGGGCAAGCTATATTTTTGAAGGTATTCTTCCATTTCATTTAAGTTATCGAATTTATCGGCATAAAGTTGAGCGAAGTAGCTCCTAACTATTGTTCTAATTTCCTCTTCATTAGTGGTGAGTTCACCCTTTTCATTTTCAAGACTATCAATTTGCTTTTTCTCTTTCCTTTTTTTAATCAGGTTTACTAAGGGTTTGTCTATTTTGTTGGTTTTTTCATAAAACCAACTCTTAGTTTTATTAATTAATTCAATAGTTTTTTTACTTTCAATTTTATTAATCTCACCTTTTATTTTTTGAATTTCAAGTTTTGTATTTGTCTGAGGGTTTTTAATTTGTTCCTTTTCTAGCAATTTTAGTTGTAAACCCAATTCGTTGGCCCTCTCTTTCTCTATTTTATGCAAGTAGGCCTGTAGAGATATAAAACTTCCCCTAATTACTGCTTTGGCTGTATCCCACACATTTTGGTATGATGTTTCATTATTGTCATTTTCTTGAGTGAAGTTATTAATTATGTCTATGATTTGCTGTTTTACCCAATCATTCTTTAGTATAAGATTATTTAGTTTCCAATTATTTTTTGGTCTATTTTCCCCTGGCTTTTTATTGAATGTTATTTTGATTGCATTATGGTCTGAAAAGGATGCATTTACTATTTCTGCCTTACTGCATTTGATTTTGAGGTTTTTATGCCCTAGTATATGATCAATTTTTGTATAGGTTCCATGAACTGCTGAGAAGAAAGTATATTCCTTTCTGTCTCCATTTAGCTTTCGCCAAAGATCTATCATATCAAACTTTTCTAGTATTCTATTTACCTCTTTGACTTCTTTCTTATTTATTTTGTGGTTTGATTTATCTAATTCTGAGAGAGCAAGGTTGAGATCTCCCGCTATTATAGTTTTGCTATCTATTTCCTCTTGCAGCTCTCTTAATTTCTCTTTTAAGAATTTAGATGCTGCACCACTTGGTGCATACATGTTTAATATTGATACTGCTTCACTATTGATGCTTCCCTTTAGCAGGATATAATGCCCTTCCTTATCTCTTTTAATTAGATCAATTTTTGTTTTTGCTTGATCTGAGATGAGGATGGCTACTCCTGCTTTTTTGGTTTTGCCTGAAGCATAATAGATTCTGCTCCACCCTTTTACTTTTAGTTTGAATGTCTCATCCTGTTTCAGGTGTGTTTCCTGTAAACAACATATAGTAGGATTCTGACTTTTAATCCAGTCTGCTAACTGCTTCCTCTTTATGAGGCAGTTTGCCCCATTCACATTTATGGTTAGAAGGACTAATTCTATATTGCTTGCCATCCTATTAACCCCTGCTTATGCTTTTCCCCTTTCCTTCCCTTTTACCCTCCTATCCAGTATTAAACTGGTGAACACCACTTGCTTTTCACAGCCCTCCCTTTTTAGGATCCCTCCCCCACCTTAAAGATCCTCCCCTTATTTTACCCCTTTTCCTCGAAATTACTGTATTCCCTTCCCCTTAGCTTACTCCTTCCCTTTCACTTTTCAATGAAGTGGAAGAAGTTTCACCATAAATCGAATATGTCTATTGATACACGCTATGTTCATCTCCCTCCTTTCTTTCTCTCAGATATAATAGGTTACCTTTGCCTCTTCATGAGATGTAGTACCACCACTTTATACTTTTTTATGATATAATCTCCTTTCCACCTCTAGTTTCTAAGACAAATTGTACATATGTTCTTTACATATTTTTTGGCAGAAGTATAGTTCTCAAGATTTCTTTTTACCTTTTTTAGAAGTCTCTTGAGTTCTGTATTTGAAGATCAAACCTCTTATGTAGGTCTGGTTTTTTCATCAAAAATAGATGGAATTCATTTATTTCGTTAAATGTCCATCTTCTTCCCTGGAAAACGATGCTCATTCTTGCTGGGTAAGTTATTCTTGGCTGCATACCAAGTTCCTTAGCCTTTCGGAATATCATGTTCCAGGCCCTGCGTTCTTTTAATGTGGATGCTGCTAGATCCTGTGTTATCCTTATTGTGGATCCTCCATATCTGAATTGTTTTTTTCTAGCAGCTTCCAATATCTTTTCCTTTGTCTGATGGTTCTTGAACTTGGCCACTATATTTCTTGGCGTTTTGATTTTAGGGTCCCTTTCAATAGGTGATCGATGAATTTTCTCAATGTCTATTTTACCCTCTGTTTCCAAAACGTCTGGGCAGTTCTCTTTGATAATTTCCTCGAAAATGGTGTCCAAGCTCTTTTTTTCCTCCCATTTTTCAGGGAGTCCGATTATTCTCAAATTGTCTCTCCTGGATCTGTTTTCCAGGTCTGTTGTCTTTCTGGTAAGGTACTTGACAGTCTTTTCAATTGTTTCATTTCTCTGGTTTTGCTTGACTCCCTCTTGGTTTCTCCTTGAGTCATTCATTTCTACTTGTTCCAGTCTAATTTTCAATGATGTATTTTCTTCACTCACTTTTTTTATATCTCTTTGTAATTGTCCAATTGAGTTTTTATCTTCTCTGGAATTTTTTTCCATTTTATCCATTTTATTTTTTAGAGAGCTGATTTCTTTTTCCAGCTCTCTAATCCTGTTTTCCTTGGAGTTGTTTACCTTTTCCAGCTCACTAATCTTGTTTCTCAATGATTTGATTTCTTTATCCATTCTGTCTTTGAATGCATGGGATGACTTCTCCAGGCTCTCTTGCCAAGCTTCCCTTTCCTTTTCCCATTTCTCTTCCAGCTCTCTTGTGACAGCCTTTTTGATTTCCTCTATGAGGTTCTTTTGTATTGAGGAGCAGCTTATATCCCTCCCAGGGGATACATCTGGGGACATTCTGTTCCTAGTCTCCTCAGCATTTGAAGTCTGCTCCCTCTCCACACAGAAGCTGTCAATGGTTAGAGCCCTTTTGAATTTTTTGTTCATTTTGTCAGAGTAGGAATCAAAGAAAACAAACTGACAAGAGAAACAATTGGTCTGTTTTGCGGGGGATGGGGCTGGATGGTATTAATGGGCTTCCTCTACAGACTGGGGGTAGCGCAGCAGAGAGCCACTAACAGAACAGCAATGACTGTACTGAGTCTGCCCTCTGAGGCTCCGAGAACGCACCGAGTCAGTCCAGGTGGGGGTTGGGGGTGGCCGGGCTCTGAGAGACGCTGGCTTTCTGGGGTTTTAATCTTCACCTCCAGTGTTTACACCCTCTCCACCGCTCCTGGCTTGCTGCCAAGACGGAGCATCCACACTGGGGCAAAAGCCCTTTCACAGAAACGGCAGAGATCACACCCCTCCCCCTCCGGTCTGAGCTGTGTGAGCTGCCTGTCTTGCTCTGGCTGTCTGCCCTCAGTCTGCGCCCAGTCTGATTGACCCTCCCCCGAACAAACACAGACCTTTTCTGGCGACTTTCAAGGATGTCTTCTCTTGGTGATCATCTGTGGATTTCTTTCTGGGTCAAGCATTAAGTCAGAGGCTTGTCATGAAGTAAGTTCTGAGAGAAAACGAGGAGCTCAAGCAGCTGTCTGCCTCCACGCCGCCATCTTGGCCGGAAGTCTAAACTTTTTCTTTATATAAACTTCCCAATGTGGCAAAGGAAAAATCCTTTGAATCTGAGGATACATTATATTGCCCTGAGGCTTAAAATTAGCTAGTTAGCTTAACAGGGTGTTATATTTAATCGCAAAACCTCTTGTTATCTTTAAAAAATTAACCTTTAAGATTAAATGGCATGGTTGATCTTGGGAGCAAGGCAGTTAATACTTTACATGAATCCTGTTCTACTTCACTGGGGTTCAAATGAGCTACTTGGTTATTGGCCTTTGGTCTCACAATGGGACCTTGTGTTTTGGTTGATTATTTGCATTTCTTAAAAAACAAACAAACAAACAAACCCCGGGGGCTTCAACAGCATTAAATTTTTATAACTGCTGTGTTCATTGATCAGATTACCCTGTTAGCAGTTACTATTCTAGCTGTATATTTTAATTACTCTTGAACAATCAGCCTTTCTGAGTACTTGAGTAATTTGCTGAGTTTAATTTGTCGCTTTGTCTTATTCTGGCCTAAATAATTTCATTAGTGCTGGCAAATCCTATGTTACATACCCTCCCTAGTCTTTTTCAATCAATTTCCTGAGGATTTTAATTAGGTAGAACAGTCAATAAAAGTTGATGCTAACCAAAGAACTATTGAGGCAAGAGATCATGGAGAATAAATACTCACAATTTCCATTTTATTAACTGATGCATTAATTTTTATGCTAAAACATTAATTAATTCATGCAAAACACCATGTCAGCTGTGACAGAATTCGGCTATGAAAGTTGCACAGCAAATCAAAGCCAAAGTATCTGAAGTTAGAATTTCTGATCTAAGTATTAAATGACTTATATGTAATAAAACTCTTAAAAGATATTTGACTTTTGGGCCACTTTTTACTTTTAAAATACAGTAAACATTATCCATTGGGATTACAAAATAGATGGATCATGTCATAGAATTTCAGAGCAGGAAAGGACCTTCCAGAAGGTCTGTCATACTACCTCATTTTAAGGAACAGGGAAATGGTTTGTTCCAAGTTACATAGCTTAGCTTGTGTGAAAGCAAGACCTCCTGCCTTTTACATCAGTGCTCTTTTCACCATTTCTTTCTTTCTTTCTTTCTTTCTTTCTTTCTTTCTTTCTTCCTTTCTTTCTTCCTTCCTTCCTTCCTTCCCTCCTTCCTTCCTTCCCTCCTTCCTTCCCTCCTTCCCTTCCTTTCTTTCTTCCTTCCTTCCTTCCTTCCCTCCTTCCTTCCTTCCCTCCTTCCCTTTCCTTCCTTTCCTTCCTTCCCTCCTTCCTTCCTTCCTTCCTTCCTTTCCTTCCTTTCCTTCCTTCCTTCCTTCCTTCCTTCCTTCCTTCCTTCCTTCCTTCCTTCCTTCCTTCCTTCCTTCCTTCCTTCCTTCCTTCCTTCCTTCCTTCCTTCCTTCCTTCCTTCCTTCCTTCCTTCCTTCCTTCCTTCCTTCCTTCCTTTCTTCCTTTCTTCTTTCTTTCTTTCTTTCTTTCTTTCTTTCTTTCTTTCTTTCTTTCTTTCTTTCTTTCTTTCTTTCTTTCTTTCTTTCTTTCTTTCTTTCTTTCTTTCTTTCTTTCTTTCTTTCTTTCTTTCTTTCTTTCTTTCTTTCTTTCTTTCTTTCTTTCTTTCTTTTCCTTCTTTCTTTCTTCCTTCCTTCCTTCCTTCCTTCCTTCCTTCCTTCCTTCCTTCCTTCCTTCCTTCCTTCCTTCCTTCCTTTCTTTCTTTCTTTCTTTCTTTTCTTTCTTTCTTTCTTTCTTTCTTTCTTTCTTTCTTTCTTTCTTTCTTTCATCTATCTATCTATCTATCATCTATCTATCTATCATCTATCTATCTATTTATCTGTCTCTTCTGACAGAATTTAAACTCATTGAAGTCAGGGACTGTTTCCCTTTTGTCTTTGTATCATTGGGACCCAGCATATTGCCCATGTCTAATGCTTGTTAGTTGATTGAATGTCTTAGATTATAGGAGTAAGGACACCTGAAGCATGTCAGAAGTACATGGGTTTTTGAAAATAAATATGATAGCAGAATGAGAATTGGACCAAGATTCCAGTTCTAGACCTGGATTCTTTTATTGTCTTGTTGGTTTCCATTCTCTCATTTGGAAAAAATCAGGAGGTTGAATGCGTACCTTCAAGAGCTAATGATATTCCATAAATGCAATTAAGGGATATCTAGGAAGGAGGGAAACAAGCACTTATGAAGTGTCTACTATATATCAAATATTGTATTAAGTGAGCTACAAACATGATCTCACTTGATGCTCATAAGAACCCTTGGAGACAGGTGCTATTATTATTTATATTTTACAATTAAAGAGACTGAGGCAGGCAGAGATTAAGTGAGTTTCCCAAGGTCACACAGCTTGTGAGTGTCTTTGGCTGGATTTGTACTCAAGTCTTGAGTCCAGATCCAGTGCACTATCCTTATCACCACTTAAAATATTTAGTTAACATATATGTTAAGGCGGAAAGAAGGTATAGTAGAATGATTGTGAAGTGAGGAGACGAGGTCTTGAATCCCAGCTCTTCATTTGCTTTATGACCATAAGCAAGTTACTTTCTGATGATTAACTTTCTCATTAGTGAAATAATAGGATAACAATATAGTATTATTAATATAGTATAATAATTATGGTAAAATAGGATAATAATATAGTATATTAATAATGCAGCATTCACTAGCTTCTTTTTAGGATTGTTGTGAGGAAGAAGCTAGAAATTCTATAAACTTCCAAATACTAAATAAATAAGACTAGCTATATTTTTTACCTCATCACAGCAAGATTCAAACATTCATCTCCTTGAAGTATCTCCTGTGGTTAGAGGTAAATATCCTCAGTTATCTCTTCAGTAAAAGGGTCAATTTAAGCTATTTAATCCTTTGAAGTATGTATTTAGTAAATGACACACTAATAGAGCAAACATACTACTGGTGAGGAGTCTTCATAAATATCTGACCTCTTCCCAAGGAATTGGGAGATCTGAATAGGTCATCATGGAGATTTTCTGACCTCTTTGAAAAAGGATCAGCAAACTACTAATAAAGGGTGCAAAGGGGGCTTGTGAGTCAAGAGTACTATTATATGTCATCTCACTGGATTTGCCCAGTATTCTAGCTTATCAATGAATCAACAATCATTTTTTAAACTGCTGTTCTGTCTCAGGACCTGTGCTAAGTTCTGGAAATACAAAAAGAAAAGTGAAACTGTTCCTGAGCTCAAGGGCTGACTTTCTACATGTGCATATATGAATACACACAAAATATATACGAAATGAAGCTACATGTTTTTGGTGCAAATTGCATGTTGCCATTCTGATTGACTAAATGCATTAAGGTATCCTTTGATGACATAACACATTTGGGGGAAGATGGCATTAGTAAAATTGGTGGAGTCTGGAAAGGCAAGTTAAATATAAAGTGGTTCTTCAGTTAAGAAATGAAGGAAATGCGAACTAAGAAGATGAGGTGAAGAGGAAGGACTTTACAGAGGAATGGGGTCAATAGGGGAAGGGCCGCCAGTAGAAAGGTAGAGAGAGATGGAATATCACATGGAAGGAGCAGCAAGAAGTCCAGTTGGGCTGGATCATAGAAAGTGGGGAGATTTTTATGCTAAAATGAGCAGTCAATAAGTCAAGTCAATTGGATCCTTCTTAGAACAAAGTGATATTTATGAATTTGAATTAACTTTTGAATGTGTATTTATATGATTTATCAATAATCATAAATAAATTTATGAATTTGAATGAATTTTGAATTAAGTTTTTAATCAATACATTATTTTACTCATAATACTGGTTATTCTAAACCTTTTCAGCCCTCCTTAAACCTCTCATGGCACCCCTCCCACCATTCTCTCAGCTGAGAACTTTGTTCCATACCTATATTTTGCGGTCATTTACTGAGACTCCCTCTTTTCCCTTCCTCACCTCAGGTCCCTCAGACATCTCCCTCCATTATTTCCTCCTTTACCCTTATTTCACACAAAGATTTGTGACCCTTTTTCTCATCAAGGCAAGCTCCTTCAAATGCAACTCTGATTTTTATCCTATCCCCTCTATCATCCCCACTCTCTCTAATCTTTCATCTTCCTCTTTTAGCTGACTGCTTCCCTGCTACCTATAAACACATTCATACCTCCTCCACACTTTAAAATCCTTCATTTTGTTTTATTATCAGTATTAGCTGTAATCCAAATCTCTTCTCCCTTTCATGGCTAAACTAATTGAAAAAGCTACCTACCATTGGTAACTCTACCTCCTCTTGTATATTCTCATTCTCTTCCAAACTCTCTTCAATCTGTCTGACTTTTGATTTCATCACTCAGCTGGAACTACTCTCTCCAAAATTACTATTGCCCTTTCCACTGCCACATCTAATGATCTTTTTTCAATCTTCATCCTTCTTATTCCCTTTGCAATCGGTGATATTGTCAATCATCCCTTATCCTGGATGCTTTCTCCTTCCAAGGCTTTTTCATGACATGCTCTTCTGGTCCTTTTCATCTCTATCTGACCACTCCTTCTCTTTTGCTCTATATCTATCAAGGTCATGATCACTAGCTATAGATGTCCTTTCTGTCCTGAGCCCTTTTCTCTTTCTCTTTATGCTATCTTGCTTAGTGATCTCATCAGCACCCATGGATTCAATTATCATCTCAATGTAGATGATTATCAGACCTAATTATCTGGTTATAACCTCAGTTTCAAGTCTCTAATTACCTTTTGAACATCCTAAAGTGGCTGCTCTGTAGACACCTTAAATTCAACTTGTCCCAAATAGAATTCATTATTTTTCCTTCCAAACCCTCTGCTCTTCTAAATTTCCCTATTATTGTTGAGGGACGACTTATTCGTCCCATCTTCCAAGCTTGCAACCTCGCTATTATATTCCTCAAGTTCACTAACCCTCTCCCCACTTCATATCTAAGCTATTACCATGTCTTGCTGTTTTTACTTTTCCATCATTTCCTGTACACCTACTCTTATTTCCTATGAAATAGCTGCCATTTTGATGAAGGCCTTTATCATTGCATGAATCCATTATTGCATTCTCCTTCTTAGTGATCTTTGTGCTTCAGATTTCTCTCTACTTCATGTTCCACTCAAATATCAAAGTGATTTCTCTCAAATGCCCATTTAACCATGTAACTTCTCTACTCAGTAAACTCTAGTGGCTCCCAATTATCTCCAGTATCACATATAAAATCCTCTGGATTTAACCCCCCCCCAAAAAAAAAGGTCCTTTCCTATTTTCAGTCTTCTCACAACTTTCTCTCTGCCACTTACTTTATAATCCAATTGTTTTTCTTGCTGTTCTTCACACAAAATACTCCATCTTTTGACTGTACATTTGCACTGTGTACATGCTTAGAATGTGCTTCTTCTTCATCTTTGCCTCTTGGTCTTCTTCAAGATTTCACTAAAATCTTACCTTCTGTAGGAGGGAATTTTTTTGGTCTGCTCCATTGCCAATATCTTCCCTCTGAAATTATTCCCTACTTATGCTGTATATACAAACACACATACATGTATATATGTTTGTAAATGTGTATACACATATATATAATGTATTCACCCAGACACATATACATAATATAATGTATATACACAGACACACATACAGAATATAATGTATACACACATATATAACGTATACACACAGACACACATACAGAATATAATGTATACACACATATATAACGTATATACACAGACACACACATAATATAATGTATACTTACATATAACATAATGTATACACTGACCCACACATGATATAATGTATACACAGACACATATATAAGATATATACATACATATACAATGTATACACATAATATAATGTATACATGCACATATATATCTAATATAATGTATGCACACACATTTATATTTATATATATTATGTAATGTATACAATGTATACACATAATATAATGTATACATGCACATATATATCTAATATAATGTATGCACACACATTTATATTTATATATATTATGTAATGTATACACACATACTTAAATACATATATACACATATATGTTTGTATAAAGTCTTCCTGATTTGAATGGGAACTCTGAAGGAAGGAACTGTTGAGATCTTTCTTTGTTTTCTCATCATTTAGCACAGTGTCTGGCATATAATAAGCAGTTTATAAATGCTTGTTGACATGATGTGATTTGAGTTGTAGACTCCACTCTCATTTTTTTGAAACTGGAACACTATTTGCCCTTCTCCAATCTTCTAATAGCTTTTTCATTCTCTATAATTTCTCAAAGATTATTATAGAGCGTCAGCAGTCACTTTTTCCATTTCTTTTAGTGCTCAAGAATATAGACCATTTAGGCAACTACAATACCCCTTTACTACCTCTTTGCTTATGTTCTGGGTCAGCTCCTTATAAGATCATTTTTTCCCTTGGCCTTTCCAGTTCAAAGATTAATCTTACTCTCCCAGATAACAGAAACCATAGTCTTATCATTTCTTTGAGACCATCTTTTCCATCAACATAGCTAAAAAATCCAGACAAAACTCTTTGTTGTTTTTAGCTTTCTAAGGTCATTTCAAACATTGATGCTCAGGATACTGTTGTTACAGAATGTTGCCTTGCTTTTGTACTAATTCTCTGAAATGAAATAAATGAATAGTTATAAAGACCTGAGGTAAAATACTACACTAGTATTTACTAGCTATGTACTCTGGGCTTGCTTATCTTACTTATTTACTTACTTACCTTCTGCTTGCCTCAATTTTTTCACTTATAAGAGTAGAGATAATAACAGTACTTACCTTCCAGGGCTGTTATAAGGGTAAAATGAGATAATATTTGTAAAGAATTTTGGACACTTTAAAAAACTATATAAACACTAGCTATTATTATTATTATTATTATTATTATTATTATTGTTTTATCTGCTTTTGCTTCTACCATCTGCATATATCTTTTAAAAATCTAATTTGGTTAATGAGGTCTTTACTCATCTGCCTCAGTCTCTTTAGAATATGCCTCTTTTTCTTCCTTACTGTAATGTTTTTTTTTAAATTATTCTTGAGTGCTTTTCATACATACTAGGTCTGACTTCCAAATAGAATTTTAGTCTTTGAGATTTTGCTTAATCCTTCTTCTGAATTCTTTGCAATCTGCTCTTCCCATATCTAGGCTAAATATCGGATTATTAGCTTTTTATTCCTTTTCTTTTTTATTATCAATTGTTGCTATTATTGTTCAGTCATTTTAGTCATATCTGACTTTTTGTTCCCATTAAGGGTTTTCTTGGCAGAGATACTAGAGTAGTGGGCCATTTCCTCCTCCAGCTCATTTTACACAAGCAACTTAACTCTGTTTTCTTCACTGATCTGTTCAGTTTTACATGCTGGTGCCTGAATCTGGATTTGAATTCAGGTCCTTCTGACTTCAGGCTTGGCACTCTAACCACTGAAATGGATAGGATGATCAGGACTTGGTCCTGGGAGCTCACATTGGGTAGAGGATATTTTGTACCCTAATACCCTCCATCAACAGTGTCTGAAGCAGCTTGGTGGAATGGATCTCATCTTCTGCCTCTTGCCACGTTTGTGATAGGTTTCCTGCATCCCACATTTCTGTACAGGGGTACTCCACTGACAATTTGAATTATCTTTCTTTAAAATTCATCCTGTTCCTCTCCACTCCCAGAGTTCATATATTTCCTTCTACATATACCTTCTATAAATAGCTTAAAATACAGAAAATAGAGACTATTGGCCTGGGATAAAAAACATCTACAGAGGTTGGCAAGAATGTATTTGCTTCATGTCTTGCAAATGTAATCAAAAGAGCATATGGATTTTCAGGGCAATTTCTGGAACAAAAAAAGGAAATCCATTAAAAATGACTTTTCTAAATCAAGACAATAATTCTTAGTAGAAACCAAAACACACAAGTATTTTTCTAAAGAGGGTACATCTAGGTAGGTCATCTGTCTTAGGCCCAGCTGGGCCTCCTGCGCATTTATCAGAGAAAAATTAAGACCAGTTAGTCCCACATTGGGGAGTTGCTGCTGAGCCCATCAGGGCTGGGACACTGCAGCCAGTTTCAGGGAACCTGCAAATAATGATAGGGTAGCTTTCACTTCAGCTCATTAAAAACCTACACTGGAATCAAAGATGGTACTATTAACCAAAAAAGCGGCAACTGGAATGAACAGCTACTGACCCATATGCCTGCTTTCTCATCTTTATAAAATCATTATGCTAATGGTCTGGGCAGACATTAAGCTTACCCTTGGTAAAAACAAGAGGAGGTAATAGTCAGGATTTAATAAGCAATTTTCTATAGCAAACTATCCTTTTATAACCAGACAATTGACTGAGTGACTGGGAAAATATAAGACCCCAATATGTTTGCTCATTAATAATAATGATAATTAACATATATATGTATATATAGCATCTATCTTGTACTAGGCAGTATGCTAAATGCTTTATAAATATTATCTCCTTTGATTTTCTCAATAATTTTGGGAGATGGGTGCTATTATGATCTCCAATTTACAGTGGAGTAAATTGAGGCAAGCAGAAGTTTAGTTCATATAACTAGGAGATGATTGAAATCAGATCTGAATTCAAGTTTTTTGGACCAGTGATCTATCCATTGTGTAGCATCCTCCAATTACAAAAAAAAAATTGACTCTTAAAATTTCTTCACCAGCCACATGGAGTCTCCCAGATACACTCTAGAGCACGATCACAAGTGATTCCATAACAGAAACAATTACAAAAATAACTTTGGTTAAAGATCTGCTAATGATCAGCATCAGATAAGGCAAAAAACAAGGAAAGATAAACTGTCCAAAACTGTTTCTCAGTGCCATTGAGGATATCTTATTCTATTTTAAAGTTTATAAATCATTTTACATGGAATCTTAGATTTAAAAAATAGAACGGATCTGAGAGTTTATCTAGTTTAGCTCTATTTTACAGATAAGTAAACTGAGGCCCAGAGAACCAAAGTACTTTGCCTAACTTGCACAGATGTGGCAAAATCTGAATTTGGATCCTGGTCTTGTGACTTCACATTCAGGCTTCTTTATACTATTCCATGCTCATTTGATATTCATTACCTTATCAAGGTATTCTATGGGTATTTTAATCCTTATTTTATAGATGAGAAAAATGAAACTAATAGAGGTTAAATGGTTCACCTATGGTTATAGGGTGAGTAAATAATTGGGAAAATTTGATCCCAGGATCCTGATTCAACATTTAATACTCAAATATCTTATGCTGTTCCCTATTGATCTAGATGTTCTACCAGTTCTCCATTTTTTGATAGCACTGAGCCTTGGGACATTGTTGTGACTCCTTGAGGAAAGTCTATATATGACAGTAAAAAGAGTATTATATTTGGAGTAAGGAGACTTGAGTTCAAATATCAACACTCATTACAAGCTATTTGATTATAGAGAAATCACTTGTCTCTCTGAAATTGTTTCATCATCTATAAAATATGGATAATAATAGTTAAGTACTGAATTTGACAAAATTGTTTTGGGGAAAGAATTATAGCCCTAAATAAATATCAGTTGCTAATGATTATTTTCCATATTCACTCAAAGACAGTTGATCTGGTCATTCACCTTGGAAAAATGGATGAAAGACAAATAAAGATATGCAATTTAATAGGGGATCCATTAAGTTAGCCCATCAGTACATATGTCTTTAACAGGTTGGTACAGATTGATGATGAGATAGGCCTAAGCTATACTTGTATTTCAGACACTATGTAAGACATTCAATAACACTAAGCTGCTGCTTGCTTCAAAAGTCTTTATTTTTTGATGATACCATTTTCTAGTATTGTTATATGGCTATAAGTGAAAGAACACTACAGTTTCAAAAGCACCAATGATTTTTTTTTGTCAACTTAAGAAAAAAATCTATTTATACTGATATTTTCAAGTGTTTTTTTTTAATAGAAATGAGTATTGTACTTTATGAAAAAAGCTTTTTCTGCATCCATTGATAGAATTACATGACTTAAAAATTCTTTATTATTGGTATAATCAATTATGTTAATAGTTTTCATTCTATTAAACTATCTTTGCCTTCCTGGAATAAGTCCCACTTGATCATAATGTATAATCTTTATAATATATTGTGGTAAGTTTTTGTTATTATTTTATTTAGGATTTTTTGCATCCATAATGAAACTGGTCCAAAATTTTCTTTTTCTGTTTTGATTCTTCTTGGTTTAGGTATTACTATCATATTTGTTACATAAAAGGAGTTTGATAAAATCTCTTCTTTATCTATTATTCCAAATAGTTTATTTAATATTGGAATTAGTTGATCTTTAAATGGTTGATAAAATTCACTTGTAAATACATCTAGTCCTGGTTCTTTTTTCTTAAGAATTTATTTAGATCTATTTAGATGTTCTATTTCCTCTTCTACTATTCTAAGAAACATACTTTTGAAAATATTTTTCCATTTCACTTGTTAAATTTACTGGCTGAACTTTACTGCTTGTCCTTTTTATCTTGGCATGGAGGAAAGGAATTATCTGCATTATTCTGGAATAACAAAAAGTTGTACCCTTTTCTGCAAGAACTGAGGAAGTAAAAAAGAAGGGTTGTGAAGAAGAAGAAGGAAAAATGCAGAGACCCTTGGGCTTAGATAATGAGCCTGGAGGTGGGCTACCCAGGAATTTTTATTTGTTGTCTATTTATTAAATCATAGAATTATAGATTTAGATCTGGAAGGAATCTTTGAGACCATGAACTACAAACTAGTCATTTTAGAGATGAAGAAACATACTCAGAGGTTAAGTGACTTAATGTTCCATAAGCAAAAAACATGCTGAGACCTACTGAGATCAAAGGATAAAAGGTGGACAGTCAAAATGTTATGTTATATTATGTCAGTATCCAGTATCTAGAAAACATGAAATATATGAAAAAATAAAGACTTCAGCATATTGAGTAAGACCTCTATATTGGATTTGTGAAAAGACATGAATAAGAATTACACAATGTGAGAAGGTATGGATAGACTGGGAATTCTGAGGTGGAAGAATAATCCTCAGTGATGGGAGCAAATTGATCAACAAGGATACATTAAGTAGAAATTATGTTCCAGGCACTGCAGTTAAAATCAGTTAATCAATAATTACCAAACATTTATTAAGCACATACTATGTGCCAGTCACTTCAGTTAGAATCAATCAATCAATAATCAATAAACATTTATTAAGCACCTATTATGTACCAGCCACTGGAGTTAGAATCAATCAATAATCAATAAACATTTATTAAGCATGACACTGGAGTTAGAATCAAACACACACAAACATATACACACACACACAGACACACATACACACACATTCCCATTACTTAGCTCAGCACCTGGCACATAGCAAAGCACTTATAAAATGCTTGTTTTGATTCATTATTAGTGAGAAAATTGGACATGTGTAAGTAACACACATAGAAAGATAGACTCACATAGATTGACCTGGCTACCTGGTATAGGACAAGGAGAGTTCGAAGGCAGATTATATTCTTATGAAAACTGTTTATTGTGGCTGTTTTATGTTGTAACATGGGGGCAAAGATTCTTCTTTTGAAGAGAAAAGATTGATTTATAACCAAGGTTCTGGCCATTATCTATTCTCTATCTCCTCTGGGAAGAAAAATAGCTGAGGAGATTTCTTTGTTATGATATTGAGTATGTGAAGGACTTTCCTCTCTCATTAAAATAACTGGAACTTCAGCCTCTAGGAATTAAGTGAAAATAGTGATAATAGAGACCAATCTTCCTTTTATGGATTAGCGGATCAGGTGAGGACTCTAGTTGAAGTTAGAAGCTAAATTTATATAACCACATAGCCAATGGAGCCATACCTGGCAAAGAACCTGGGATTGTAGGAACACCAGAAAGCAGATGTCAAATGCTGTTATAGCATTAGGAAGACAGTTTGAGCAAGAACAGTCCAATGATACTGGAAGGAGACTTTGGTGGTCTTCTAGTATTGGAAGTGATAATTGAATTTCTCTATGTATTCCCAAAGTCCTGTCTTTATAGGGATAATGTCATTATGAGAGAATGTACTACAAATTTATGGCAAAATATTCAGTTCCTCCTTTTCTTATGCAATTTCATTTTAAAGTTTCATTTAATTTTTTAAATTTAGTAAAATGAACATTGCCATAAACTTAAAGAGAAGATTGTATATGTTGAAGGGTAGAGATCATTTGAATTAATCCCCCTCAACTTAAAGAAACCAATAAGAAACTATGCCCTTGATTCCTTTCCCAGGTGAGAACATCTCTATAAATCAACCAATTGATCAAAGTCATTAAATTAATATATGCCCTTTTTCTACTCTGTGAGTCTTATATGAAACAGTAAGTCAATTTGGAAACTATCAAGAATCTTGGTATTTAGAAGAGAGATCAATGCAGGGTTTGAATAATGTATTTAATAATATACAATTACAGTTATCCTTTCCATGTGGAGGAAGTTTAGGGCACAGCTGCTTCCTGGAAAATCCATGTAAAATTTTTTGGCCTTTTTTTTACCAGAGAAGAAGTCTGAATTATTATGATATTAAAAATAACATATACATCATATACATCTACATATATTTTATGTATTTTTGAGTTTCTAAACTTTTTTGTGTCACCTGCTGGTCTTTACCTATCATCTGTGACTTCTGCAAAACTCTCCCCAAATTCCCATTTATTTTCTTACTCTTACCCAAATATATGGAAATCATAAGGGGGAAAAGTCATGGAAAGGATGACTGAATATTATTCAAATTTCTAGGATCTTGAGAGGGAATCATTTGGTGAGGAAGAGGAGAAGAGCTTGATCTCTTATCTATACCTTGACTAGAGGAAGATTTTTTGAATTTTGGAAGATCAGATGATTTGGATGTCTCATGAATGTCTCAGTAGAAGTCCCTGGAATATCTTGTGCTTGAAAGCACAAGTATTGGGAGCCAAGGAAAACTGGACATAAAGAGAAAAGATTTTTCAACCCTCTACAAAGAATCCAGCAGAAAGGTTCCACCATAGCTGAGGAGAACATCATGGAACCTCTGGCAAAAGGACTTTCGGGAGTAGGATTACCTCCTTTTTTATATGTGTTCTAAATATTGAACCCACTTTTCCTTGGGTTCTCCATATTCTTGGAGAGTGTGTCACAGATTTTTGAATCAATTGTTCTTACTATACCAACTGAGTATATTCTCATGTCTAAAAGCTAATAAAGTCTAGCTGACTAATTGATTTTAACTGATAATCAAAAAGTAAAGCACATCATTGATAGCTATAGTTTATGAGCCATAACAGTAGAAAGACACCCCTCAGACTATATGCTCCAGGAACCCAACCTGCTGATGATAGTAGGGTTTGGGAAAGAAGTTGTCATAAGATAATTTCTGGCTTGGCTTTCTTACCATCATTTACTTAAGATGAGCAAGTCTTATACTTACCTCAATTCTATAAAGCCAAACTTTTAACTATAGGTCTAGTGTTAACCTGATAATTTTCTGTTTTGGTATAAACTTCCCCTTCTGCCATCTCTTCTTTGATGTATCAATCATTACCTTCTCTTTCTGCTTTTTGTAAAATTCCCTTGTATTCATCCTATTTATGCAACTGAAACTTATATAAGGTTGCTGAACTGATATTTGGGGCTCACTTAATTTTTGGTTCATTGATACCCATGTTCTGAGCACACTAAACTGCAATTTTTCTCATGTATCACTGTTTTGGTGATTGTATAATTGGCAACAATACCTAATTAACTGATCTTTGGGACATTTTTTTTGGTCGCAAAACTCAAGGGTTTGTGTTACAAGTGAAATTGTAAATCTTTTTTAATGTAAGGTATATTTTTCTTTTCAAATATATAAAAAGTTCGCCATGTGTCTTTGATAGCTGTCCTGCTTTTATGTGATACCTTCTCTTGTGTGCATGCTTCACAAAGGCTTCAGTGAGCCTATTTTCTTTTTCCTATTTTTTGGTAGAAGGGAATGGACAAGCAACCCTATCCTTACCTGTTTTCCTTTCCACCTCCCACTACTCCATTGGAAAAAAAATCCTTATAATAAATATGGATAATCAAGCAAAATTAATTCTCATATTTCTCTGTTCAGAAGTGTATGTTTTATTCTAAATCTTGAATCCATGACCTCTTTCAACAGGTGAGTAACATGTATCATGAATTTTTTGGAATCATAATTTGTCATTAAAATTCTTAGGTCTTTTAAAGTTGTTTTTATAATATTATGATTTCTACATAAATTGCTTCAATTCATACAAATCTTCCCAGGTTGGAAACTGTGTTTTTGATGATTTTTTTTTAAACCATTCCAAATGTTCATATGGATGATTTGTTGCCAACTTTTGGTAAATCCATCTGAGCTCATATTGGTCCAATCAGTTGGACACTAACACATTGACCCTAACATAGTGATGTCATTTGGTCCTTTTTGAAACGAGAGATAAAGAACCAACTGCTGCATAATAATACTCTGGTACTTCCTTCTTATGTAATTAAATGTCTTGACTTTGAATTAATCGTGTCCTCAGATTGGCTAGTAAAAATAAAGGCATTGATTGGCAGGGATGAAGGCTTGCAGAGTCTGAAATTTGGGTGCTTCCTCCATGTGAAAGGAGGGGTGTCAGAGGTGTTACATGGTATCTACTAAGCATATTAAAATGGGGGTTTTCCACTAGCTTATTTGAGAAGGCTTGACCTTGGTGCACAATTTCTTGCCCTGCTCTCCATGATAAAATGGGCTGAACCCTTCTAAATGCCTAGAAGAGGGTCACTTTTTGTCCCCAAAGCCTTCCTCTCCAGCTCTTCCATTAGAATCTGTGGCTGAGCTTCCCGGGGCCACATCTCACCATATAGTCTGCCAGTGAAGTGCCCAGGTGGGGATCTCCCACAGCTGCTGTCCGGCGGACACTGGTCTTCCAGCTAAATCACACAAAGCGAGTAAGTCAAATTCTCATAAACCATGTGCTAAGTGTGATGACAGGAGGCTTTCTTTTTCCCCTTTTGGAAGAAGTGACAGTAAGCATTTTTTTAAGCTTGTGCCCAGAATGTAACGAGTGTAGTATATTTTATTCTGGTGCTGCTTGGCTTGCTTCATTGGCTTTTATGATGGTGCTTGGGTACGATTAAATGACAATTTAATGTGTATAATAACTCATTTAAAGTTTTAGTGAGGGCTTGAATGAAGGTGATGGGTTTGAGCACATTTCTAAGGCACAGCATATTGTTTCAGCCTAAGTCAGTCTTGTCTTGGCAGGGAACACCCCAAACTTCTGGTTTCCTCCCCTTTCTTTAGTGTCTCTTTCATACTCAGTTTTATATCTCTGAAGGGGGAAGACAAGGATGTAATTTGGATGTATCCTAGTTTTTCTCTCACTGAATAAAAATATTGTTTTGAAGGCATCTGCTTAAGATTTGGGCAAACCTAAACTTGGAGATGATAGGTGAAGAGCTGTAGCTTGGTGTGGGGAAAAACATCTTTTCAGTCTCCTAGAATTCTAGAGCCCACTGGCATTGTACCCCTTGGGTAAAAAGGGAAAGTGGGAGGATGTGAAAATCATAGACATGAAATAAGGTTAATATTTTTTGCTCTTGTTAGAATAGAGAAAATCACCTGGTTATCTCCTCCAGGTCTAGGGTAGGTTAACTAATGATGGTAACCTCATATAAATATAGGATAATGTTATAACATAACATAGCATCATTTTATGTTTGTATATTTATATAATATAAATGTATTTTATTTCTAAATATTTTACATTTACATGGTACTTGAAGATTTGCAAGAAACATTACTCAAAACAATCCTGTGTTGTTAGAAGACTGAATATAGTTCTTTACTTTTTTGGTGTGGCAAGGAGTTCTTTTCAATGTGGTAAAGTCTATGGACCCCATCACAGAACGATATTTTTCAATGTATAAAATAAAAAGCATATGTATACATACACACATATACATATACATATATATGTATATATCTCTATCTCTATCTATCTATCTATCTATCTATCTATCTATCTATCTATCTATATGTCCATGGGAGGAGGTTCATAAATCCCAAGTCAAGAATTCCTGGCTTAGAGAGTGATTAAGTCATATAATAAGTATAAGACTTCAAATCTAACTCCAAGATCAGTGCTCTTGAACAATTAATATCAGAGCCTTGAATCCTGGAATAAGGAGACAGATTCAAATTTCACCTTTTTTTTTATAACCACATAAAAGTCCATTCTTGTCTCAGCTTTCTTCTCTGAGATGGAGTAGTGCTGCTTACATTACCTCTCTTACAGGTTTGTGGTAAGGAAAGTAATTGTGATACTTATTAAAGTAAAAGGGACATATTCTTTATCAGTCAAGAAAGGACAGATAATGTGGTACAGCAGAAGATTCCTTCATTTATTTATATTCCTCCAAAATCATGATGGTTCTGATAGAAGTGAGGAGGAAAGACGGTTCTTATTTCATTAAGATGCCTGTCTCGGGGGCAGCTAGGTGGCAGTGGATAGATTACCAGCCTTGAATTCAGGAGGACCCGAGTTCAAATCTGGTCTCAGACACTTAATACTTCCTAGCTGCGTGACCCTGGACAAGTCACTTAACCTCAGCCTCAGGGGGAAAAAAAAAGATGCCTGTCTCTGTGATGGATTGGTCACAAAAGAAACATCTTGGGGATTTTGGTTCAAGGAGAAGTTCTTAGCTTTTAATTTTACTTTTATAATTAATTAGACTAAAGGATACCCTTTTCTTAGGACCAGAGCTCATTGGTTCTTAAGTATAGAAACTGCTAAGTATTTAGAAATATTTTGTGAATGAGGTCTAGGAATAGAGATAGGAAAAAGGTTTGGGATTTAATTAGTATAAGGGAACTCTTTGGGTGAGGAAACATAATAAATGCTTAATAAGTGATTTATCTATCTATCTGTCTGTCTATCTACCCATCCATAATTCTCTCTCCATAATTCTCTCTCCACCCATCCATATCTACCTTTCTATTCATATTTACCTATCTACTCCATTATCTATTTGTCTATCTATCTGTCTATCTGTCTATTTATCCCTCTCTTTCTCTCTCTCCTCCCTATCTGTCTGTCTACCAGAACAGAAGATGCTCTTCTTTCTAACTTATCTGGAACACTCACAGTTTCAGCAAAATGGTTGAGCTCACACAGTCCCTGTTAGTCAAAGGCAAAGCTTGTACTCAGGTTTTCCTGGCTTGAATGGTAGTTCTCTATCACTATATCATATTGGTACAGTGAAAATAAAACTAAAATTGGAATACTAAACTCCAAGGAGTCAATGGCCCTCAATTCAAATCCAAGATTTATTTTACAGCCCTTTCTCTATAATCTTTGTTACATGGTATGCATGTGATATAATCTTTTTTTTAAAGTTAAGAAAACTAATATCATATCTGAGCTATGAGTTGGTTTCCTTATCTCTCTGGAGCAGAGTCTTCCTGGGTCTGATACATCTGTTCACTCAGCACATATTTGCCCTAACCATGAATTGAGAGTCATTATTTTCCTACCCAGTAATCTAATATGGCTAAAATGTAGAGTATATGTTGGTGGAGTTGTGAACTGATCCAACCAATCTGGAGAGCAATTTAGAACTATGCTCAAAGGCTATAAAACTGTGAATACCCTTTGAACCAGCCATGCTGCTACTGGCTGTATCCCAAATAATCATAAAGGACCCCATATGCAAAAATGTTTGTAGCAGCCCTTTTTGTAGTGGTAAAGAACTAGATACTTAGTAGATGTCCATCATTTGGAGAATGGCTGAACAAGTTATGGTACATGAAGGTAATGGAATATTATTCTTTAAAAATGATGAGCAAGCTGATTTTAGGAAGATTTACATGAATTGATGCTGAGTGAAACAAGCAGAACCAGGAATATATTGCACACAAGAACAGCAAGAATGTGCAATGATCAGCTCTGAAAGACTTAGTTCTTCTGAGAGGTTCAGTGATCCAAGACAATCCCAATAGACTTTGAAAAGAAAATGCCATCTGCATTCAGAAAAAGAACTAAGGAGACTGAATGTAAATCAACACATGCTATGCTCACTTCTTTTTTTTGTTTTTTAAAAAATCTCTTTCATGGTTTTTCCCTTTTGCTCTGATTTTTCTCTTCCAACATGAGTCATAAGGCAATGTGTATTAAAAATAAACATTTACTAGAAAGAATTTTAAAAATGTAAAATGCATGGAGGAAAATGTAAAGGTAAAATGGTAAAGACAGTGAAGAATTGTGAATACTAAACAAGGGATTTAAAACTTCATCCTAGAGATAACAGGGAGCCACTGTAGTTTATTCATTAGGGAGTTTATACCATGATCAGATCCATACTTTAGGAAAATCATTTGGACAGCTGAGTAGATAATGGATTGGAGTGGAGAGAAACCAGTAACCACTTAGGAGGCTATTTGCTATAAAGCCCTGAAGAATTATGAGGATCTGAACTAGGATAGTGGAGAGAAAAGACAAAGGGACTGAAGGAAAAAGATGACAACTGATTTGATCTTTGGGATGAACCAAAAAAAAAAGTGAGAATGAACCTTGGTTACTGAAGGATAGTGCCCTCAATAATGAGGAAATTCAGAAGAGAGCTCATTTTTTTTTTGGGAAAAGATAATGGGTTCTGTTTTAGATATATTGATTTTGATGTATACATACAACAGACAATTGGTGATGTGAAACAGGAACTGAGGAAACTGGGGCTGGATATATAGATTTAGGAATCACCTGAATATAGATGATAATTGAAAGCGTGGGAACAATATTTCCTCAGTTGGATATAAATTCTTTGAGGTTAAAAGCTACTTCTCTCTCCCTCTCCTTTTATTTCTTAGCATCTGGCATAGTGACTTTCATATAAATAGTTGATAAATATTTGTTAAATTGAGTTGAATAAGTTGTTTTTGACATTTAAATCTTGAAGTTGTGGTAAAAGGCAGATGGAATTAGGGTTTAGGCCACAGGAGTTGTTAATCTGGGGACTGTGAACTTGTTTTATTTTTTAAAGTTTGTTAACTTCATTTGAACATTATGATTTCCTTTGTAATCCTGTGTATTTACTTTAAAATATGATTCTGAGAAGGGGTCCATAGTTTTCAGCAGACTGCCAAAGGAGTCCAACACATGAAAAAGGCAACAATTCCCTTTTTAGGGTTCTTAGAGAGGAGGGAGGAATGCCATTATAACCAAGCTGACCTTAAAGGGAAGCCTCTTCATGGTACTACAGAATGGGCTGCAAGAAAAAATGACAATCTGGCTAAGAGGCTTTTTCATTCAAACCTTTCGAACCTACACAAGGAGAGCCTCTTAATTAGATGTGCTTCTCAGCAAAGAGAGGATGCTAGTTCCCAAAACACATGCCATCCAAGCACTGGAATGTCAAGCTTTAAAGTCATTTGTTCACATCTCAATGGTCCTCTTGGAAAGGAGCGTGGTTGGAATACTTACAGAATAGCAGGGTAGCTTGGACGACAGTAGGAACTCCACTTTACTGGGCAATTTAGGAGAAGAACGGAAATCACAACCCTTCATTTATCCACTGGTAATAATGTCGAGTGAATGACAGGGTGTTTTTCTGGCAAGAACATTCTTTTTTGGCTAGAAAACAGGGGCTAGGCTTGAAACAATGCAGCTTCTGACTTGTGTGTGTGTTATTCTCTTTTCCCCAACTGATGCAGAAGGAGTTGGGCCACCACTGATAAATGGTACTCTCTGAAATGATGACATTTCAGGAGGAATGGGGTAAGATGAAGATGGGATGGGGAAAATTAAAAAGGAGCTACTTCTTATTCTTTTTCTTTTCTTTTCTTTTTTTTTGCTTTCACTCCTTCTTGGTCCATTTTAGTGCCAAAGTTGGGCACAGTATTTGAGCCAGTAAAGAGAAATAAGCAGATGGTGGGGAAGGAAAGAGTAGGCATGGTAGTGTAGAGGAAGCCTTCTGCCCCTCTCTTACTCACTGGTGCCCAGCATTTGGATTTAAAGAGTAATTTTGATTCAATTATTGGAGCCTAGGGATAGAAAGTCAGTTTCTGAAAACTGAGCAGTTAGATTTACTCAGAATTTTCATTTATGCTTACTGAGAAGGGTAATGTATAAATTGGTGATTCTAATCTTTCATGAGGATTAAAGAAAGGACCACAAATATGAAACGAAAGTATGGAGACCAATGCAGCTATTCATTTAACAAAAGCACCTACTGTGTGTATGGTTTTAGAAATTGTAGGGTGGAAGTGTAAAGCTGGAGAAACTGAGGCAAGGCAGAGATTAGAGAGTTGTAATATTTTATTTGGATTTCTGAAAGGGAGAGATTTTCTGGGACCAAAGGATCCACTTTGGTCCCAGGGCTGATGTTTCAAAGCATTCAGCATCAAATGTGAGGTTCCACTGAAATATATATGTCTCCATAGATCAGGATAGACAAAGGCAGGGGCAGAGTCAGAACACTGAGAGTGAAGATTTCCAGAAACTTGTCATATATTCTGATAACTTAGTAGGATTTAGGAGCCAGAATGTCTGAACTCCCCTTATCTTGAGATTACACATTTACAATTTATAACCTTAGTCAGCCCTAAATTATATCAGTCCTAATGATCAGGAGGGGGGATTGCAACCAGAGGGATTGAGGCAGAACAATTCAAGGAACTGAGGCAGAACAATTTAGGGCAACTGAAGCAAAACAATTTAGGGAAACTGAGGCAGAACAAGTAGGGAAACTGAGGGAGGACAATAAAAGGAAACTATGACATAACAGGAGATTTGAGAATAATATTTTGCCTATCTTCCTTAAAGGAGTTTAAAACTTAGGAATGATAAGGTAAGCACACAGATAAAATTTCATGGAAATTAGAATGTTTTAAGTGACCCAGCCTCTGCCAAAAAGCTAATCTTCATTGTGATATGAATTGTGAGTTGTAGAAGAAGGCAGTTAGTTAAGTGG
The DNA here is from genome assembly GCF_048593235.1 of Sminthopsis crassicaudata. Taxonomy (NCBI): domain Eukaryota; kingdom Metazoa; phylum Chordata; class Mammalia; order Dasyuromorphia; family Dasyuridae; genus Sminthopsis; species Sminthopsis crassicaudata. The sequence goes on from NC_133622.1 coordinate 42,455,954, forward strand.
TTAGTCCTGGACCTGGAATCAGGAAGGCCTTGAGTTCAAATCCTTCTTCAGATAGCTACTAGCTATCTGGGTAAATCACTCACCACATACCTGTCTCAGTTTCCTCAAATGTAAAATAGGGCTAATAATAGCATCTATCTTATAGGCTTGTTGGGAAGTTCAAATGACATATTCTACCTAATGTGCTATGCAAACCTTAAAGCACTACACACATCATTGATTATGGTATTAATTTTAGTTATTATGAGGTAATTCCAGGAGGACTGTGGCAGGTCCAAAGTAGACATGTTTAGCAGTATATGCTTTCTGAAACTTAATATTCAGAGGATTTCCTCTATATCTTTCCGTAGCGTCTTGTTGAGTCGAATTGCTGTCCAAGAAGGATCTGGCTGACTATGATATGTAAGCTTTCAGAAAACTGTCTTGAAGGTGATATTTTTAAAAACCATAACAATTTATGAAATCATCCATTAAGATGAGGAAGCATTGTGAGTAGGAAGTGGAGGTGCTGCCCACACTGATAAAATCAGACAACTCTTCAGGTGTTAACAAGTCAATTGTTAAAAAAAAAAATTCAAATTGTTATGACACAAAATTAAGGAACCAGAGGAGTAAATGCCTTGGGGCACAATAATAAGCCCTATGTGCATAAAGACTTACTATATGGGAAGTAGTGACCAATTCTCCAACATCTTGTACTAAAAATAAATGGGCTTTAGTCACAGTGGGAGGGTTTTAGGTTAGCACTCAGAAAGAATTTTCTGATTATAAGGATAGTTAGATATGGGGAAGGTTTATAAATGGAGAAAAATTATTTTCTCTAGAAAGGACTTTAAGTAGATCAGCCCCTTTTTTGACTGTGATGGCTGAACAAGAGTAGATTCATTGCAAATTTTATACTTAGGGGAAGGGAAGAGTAGGGGAACTCAATTGAGGTTATGGCCCCAGGATGGGGACAAAGTTCCCCCCAAATGTTTCTAAAGGTTCTATGTTGTCAAAGATTTGCCAACTGCTAGAGAATAGAGAGGGAGGAGGAAGAAGGGACAGATTGGGGCTATGAGATTATAGTTGTCAAAGGGAGGAAGTATGCCCAAGATAATGCTATTGGTGCTTTCTAAGCTTTCCAAAATGGGGCAAAACCCCAATTGCCCCAAGCTAGTTATATTTATGAGTTTGGGTCTTGCTTGATGATAAGGGCTTGACTATGAGATCCCATAAGTCTAATCACTCCTTAAGAATTCAGTGCAAATCATAAATCTGATTTTAATAATGCCTAGCTAAAAAATGGAAACAAAATTTCAAGGAACATAAAGGCAGATTTCAAGGGACTGATATGCTTTCAAGAAGGAATAGCAACCTAAATGTTCCCTAAATGTTTACATGTAAAATTTAGCTTTTGGCTGCTGCTAAGAAGTGGTTTTAAATCTGATTGCTTTTGCTACACATGAATCTTGTCTGATCAGCAGCTCTTTGTTCCACGGAGGCTAAAAATTATTTTGTTTTAAGATGGGAAAAAGTGTCTGTGTTTACCCTACTTTGCTTGGTGAAATTGAATAATAGGGAGTCCATGAATAATACAAAAATACTAAGGACTATGAAAATAATATTGTTATATGTTATAACTAAATTGAGATGAACTTCTGGAAAGCAAAACTCACTAGGGAAAAGTTTACACCTCCCTGGCATGGAATAAATAGGATTCTGGAAGATGGGGCATCATAGAGTCATTGAGTCTCCCATCACCACCCCTCCCTACCCTACCCCAAACTTTCAGGCAGACCGGTGTTTAAACTCTCCTGATTAGATGATTGTGTATTTTTTCTCAAAGGATTCCAAGTATGAGAACCTTCTATCCTGGCATTTTTATCACTCTGGTACCAACTCTAAGCAAAGTTTGTCTTTGGTACCTTCTATAGGCCTTCTAAAATGATCTCAAATGTTTCTTTTTCAGGTGTGCTGTTCTCTTGTGATGGCCTTCCTTTCCCCTGGTGAAGGTAACGTTGCATGCTCAGGCCTTTTTCAGACCATCTCTCTTCATCAAAGTCTATTTCAGACATTATTTAGCTTATCTAGTAAACTAAACCTGGCTAATACATGAATGAATTAGCATGCTGCTCTTCCCAGATAAGATACTGACATTTTCCAAGGGTACAAATTCAAAGAATTTTGCTTATCTGGAGATTTTCAAGCATAACAATAGGTTAGCAAACAAGATATTTTTTAGGCAGATGATTCTCAGATCAAATCATAACCTAACATGGACAGGATCAGCTGTGTTGATAGTCAAGAATGATAAAGTTGTGGGACTGATGGGGAGATGCTGACCAATTTATCTTTAAATAGAGAAGGGATAGAGGTTTACTCTTGTAGGATGCACCTAGTCACCATCCATTGAATTCACTGTCCACTGTTAGAGGCATTTTAGTTTTTGGTTGTCCCTAAAACAACCTGAGGATGCATCTAATGGATTTCTTATGAGTGATTATGGACCATCATATGTAAGAAGTTTGAGGAGGTAATAGGTTTTCTTGGACTACTATCTTTCTCACTTCCAATAATTGAAGACTGGTGTGAAAAACAGTTGTGTTTATAGTAAGTGTTGTGAATTTTCTTTTTCTTGGTGACAACAAAATCCGATGCATTTGGACCTAAAACAGCCTTATCTAGCTGCTTTCATCAGTGAACACAGCTATTTAGTCACCTAGCATTTGCCTAGAGCATCTCACTTTCTGAACCTGATGGTATCTGATAAGGCATAATGTGGAAATCACTAGCAGGAACTAAGTAGGGATAACACTATTGACAGCAGCTTGTTAAGGTTAAGATTGAATTTAATCTTCAATTTTCCTGTGGATCTTAAAAAGTATTTTAATAACCCTCCATTCCAGGGACCAACTTTACATCTTTTATCACCAAATGTTGAGGGTAGCATTTCTCACAGTTTTTGGTCTCAGGATCCCTTAATGCTCTTAAAAATTATTAACCTGTTGCTTACATTATACATGTTATGCACCAACATTTACTATCTTAGAAATGAAGGCATCTTAGTATTATTATGAAAATTGTTTTGGCCTTGTGGACTCCTTGAAGGGCTCTTGGAACCTTCAGAGGTCCTTGTGTTACCTTCTGAGAACTGCTGCTTTAGGGTGACAGAGCAAAATCTTAAGACCAACACTGTATCCGATGATGTCTTTGCACTTCCTAGAACTCTAACTTTTGCCATTTGGATATGATACAAAAAGCCAGGGCATAGTTGTACCATTCCCCCACTTCCACCTCCAGTTGCCTTCCTCTTGGTTAGTATGTTGGAAAGAGACACGCAAATGAAAGAACTTTGTGCTTAGAAAATGCAAACAATTCTCTTTTTTATATTATAATCTTTAGGCTCACCTGGGTTTTATTTTTGATTTAGCCAAACCAAGTAAAGGCAAAAGGAATGGAGAGCATAATTACATATATGTAATTCTTTCTTCTTCTTTAATGTTTCCTTCTGATGTGGGTCTCTGGTGAGATGTCACCTCATCCACACTTTTATTCTGTGCAACTCTTATTTATGTCCTTCCCATAAGACCTGGAATCATTCAGCAGTGGGCCTTTCACTAGGTCTCACTCTTTTTAAAATGAGTTTTTATTAATGCCTTTTTTTTTTTTTTAACAACATCATAGTTTCCCTTAGGACAACTAGTGCAGGGAATAGAGCAATGGGTCTGAGTCAGGAAGACTGATTTTCCTGAATTCAAATGTGGTCTTAGACACTCATTAGCTCTGCAATTCTGGGCAAGTCACTTAAATCTGTTTGCCTCAGTTTCCTCATCTCTAAAATGAGCTAGAGAAAGAAATAACAAACCACTTTAGTATTTTTGCCAAGAAAATTCCAAATGGGGTCACAAAGAGTGAGACATAATTGAAAACAAGAAGAAGTTTCCTTTAGAATACTTTTCCTGACAAATGTTGGAGGGGATGTGGGGAAATTGGGACACTAATACATTGCTGGTGGAGTTGTGAAAGAATCCAGCCATTCTGGAGAGCAATCTGGAATTATGCCCAAAAAGTTATCAAACTGTGCATACCCTTTGACCCAGCATTGCTGTTATTGGGATTATATCCCAAAGAAATACTAAAGAGCGGAAAGAAACATATATGTGCCAAAATGTTTGTGGCAGCTCTTTTTGTTGTAGCTAGAAACTGGAAGATGAATGGATGTCCATCAGTTGGAGAATGGTTGGGTAAATTGTGGTATATGAAGGTTATGGAATATTATTGCTCGGTAAGAAATGACCAACAGGAGGAATATAGAGAGGCCTGGAGAGACTTAAATCAACTGATGCTGAGTGAAATGAGCAGAACCAGAAGATCACTGTACACTTCAACAACAATGCTGTATGAGGATGTATTCTGATGGAAGTGGAAATCTTCAACATAAAGAAGATCCAACTCACTTCCAGTTGATCAATGATGGACAGAGGTAGCTACACCCAGAGAAGAAACACTGGGAAGTGAATGAAAATTGTTAGCACTAATATCTGTCTGCCCAGGTTGCATGTACCTTCGGATTCTAATGTTTATTGTGCAACAAGAAAATGATATTCGCACACATGTATTGTACCTAGACTATATTGTAACACATGTAAAATGTATGGTATTGCCTGTCGTCGGGGGGAGGGAATAGAGGGAGGGAGGGTAATTTGGAAAAATGAATACAAGGGATAATATTATAAAATATATATATATATATATATATATATATATATATAATTTAAAAAAAAAAAAGAATACTTTTCCTTCCCCCTTCTAGAGAGTCATCTTACACAATAATATTTTATCTAAAAATAAAAAAAAAGATAAAGAAAAGGGGAAAAATCTTAGTATGAGCAATCAATTCATTGAAAAAGTTTGAAAGCGTTCAATGTGCAACAGTTGTGGACCTCCCATATCCATGAAAGAGTGGACTATCCATCCCCAGATCTTGCCATCTTTATATGCTGCTACAACTACAGGGAAATGAAGTCCAGCTTTGGGGAATTTTGTGGCTGTTTGCTGATTCTTTGCTGAATAATGCAACTTTCAGTTCACTCTTAAGACTGCATTATTAATGGCCTTAATCCTTCCAGGCAAAAGGATTGTGATTTGGTCTTTTTCCCTGAGGGGAAATGGCTCACCCCATCTTCTTCTTTATCAAGAAACTATCAATAGCTCTCTAGGTACCTGTTGTTGATGGGTTGCCTTAAATTCTACAAATTGATAGTTCTTATGGTACACAAGAGTACCATATTGAAGACTCAATACTCTTTTTCCTTCTTTTTTGTCCATATCTTAAAAAAAATCCAGTACATTGATGACTACTCCAATTATATCCTCATGTAATTAAATCTATTAGCAGCAGCATCCCATCTCCAAAGTCAGATTCCTTTAATATCTCCACTATTGGTGCCATACTGCCATAACAATGCTTCAAAAAGTCATCTTTTAGTGAACTAGTGCTATTTGGGCTCTTCCTGGGAGCCAGAAAGTTACTTTTATTTTTGCCACAATGTCTGGTAGTTTTGCTGACTTGCTTCTTTGATTATATTTGTCAGGATAGACTTGAGGCACATTGAGCTCAGGAGTGTCAAACTCAAATAGAAATGAGGGCTACTAATCTATACATAAAGATCCCAGAAGGACTGCATATTGACCTAGTTTCAAAATAAAACGTTACCTCTATTTTATTGTATTTTCACTTATTTTAAAGAAATTTCTCAATTATATTTTAATTCAGTTCTGGTTGCAATTGTCAGTGTTGTAAGTTGCATGACTATCCAACTTGAATTTGATATCTCCACTCTAGATCAGGGATTCTTAAACTTTTTTTCATTTACAATTTCTTTTTGCCTGAGAAATTTTTGCAAGACTCCAAGCACATAGGTATATAAAGTAGGTACTCACATCAAACATTTACTGAAAATAAATCATAATTTCACAATCCCCACATTCAATTTTGAATTGTGATTCTGGGCAAGTCACTTAACTCTGTCTCAGTTTCCTCATCTGTAAAAGGAGGTAGAGAAGGAAATAATAAACCACTTTAGTATTTTTGCCAAGAAAATTTCTCTTTTCTTGTGGGGTTGTGACCTACAGTTAAAGATGGTTTGCTCTAGACCACCACTATCATCATTAAGTTCTGTAGATTTTACTAAGCTTCCTGGCTTAGCTAGATAGTCATGAGGGCCAAGACATAAGCCATTGTGATGAGGGACTGTTTTAGGCACCTACTATTCTCCTCTGGTCACATAGATGACCATGCTATAAATTCCTTTATAGGCAAATAATTTAGTATCATATTTTTCAAGGCACAAAACCAGAATATTTTGGAGTACAAATAAACAAAAATTGATAGGAATATGGTAAGGCAATAGTGTGTAAATTAAAGTACAATCTGTAGAATAATATAAAATAGATGTATTTAAATGAAATAATTACTTTGAGAAGTGGGAAATGTATAATAATAATTGACTCTGGCTACTTTTTAAAAAAGTTCAGCACATACAAAACATTTGCCATCATGATAAGGAATCTAAAAACTACTGAGTTTTCTCGATGAGATCCATTGACATTCAAGAGATTGACTTAGTTGTCCATACTGGGAAAAACAAAGGAATAATGCCCTTATTATAATATGAAGTTGGCCTTACAGTGTATGAATTAGACAAATGTTGCAGGTATAAAATAAAGCAGGCTTAAAATTAAGAGATCACATTTGGGAAATAGTGAGTCTTTTCAGTGATTCCTAGGTTTTTGCTGCCACAAAAACCAATTAAAAATACTCAATATTCTCTCATTGTTTCTATGTAGCTGTGAATCATGACCAGCTTAATCTTAGAAATATAAATATTGCAAGTGAGCCAAAAGTCAAAGGGAAGATGCATGGTAGAAGATGTAAGTATGCTACAATATAAAACTAGTGATGAGTTGTGGGCAAGAAAGCATATAAAGGACATCATGAAGGACATTTATAATCAGGAAAGTATGTAGGCCTTCCTCCCTCCCTTCCTTCCTTCCTTCCTTCCTTCCTTCCTTCCTTCCTTCCTTCCTTCCTTCCTTCCTTCCTTCCTTCCTTCCTTCCTTCCTTCCTTCCTTCCTTCCTTTCTTCCTTCCCTCTCTTCCTCCCTCCTTCCCTCTCTTCCTCCCTCCTCCCTTCCCTCTCTTCTTTCCTTCCTCCCTTCCCTCCTTCCTTCCTCCCTTCCTTTTTTTCTCCCTCCCTTCCCTCCTTCCTTCCTTCCTTCCTTCCTTCCTTCCTTCCTTCCTTCCTTCCTTCCTTCCTTCCTTCCTTCCTTCCTTCCTTCCTTCCTTCCTTCCTCCCTTCCCTCCTCCCTTCCTTCCTTCCTTCCTTCCTTCCTTCCTTCCTTCCTTCCTTCCTTCCTTACTTCCTTCCTCCCTCCCTCCCTTCCTTCTTCCCTCCCTTCCTTCCTTCCCTCCTTATTTCCTTCCTTCCTTCCTTCCTTCCTTCCCTCCTTCCCTTCCTTCCTTCCCTCCTTCCCTTCCTTCCTCCCTTTCCTTCCTCCCTCCTTTCCTCCTTCCTTCCTCCCTTCCTTCCTTCCTTCCTTCCTTCCTTCCTTCCTTCCTTCCTTCCTTCCTTCCTTCCTTCTTTCCTTCCTTCCTTCCTCCCTCCCTCCCTTCCTTCTTCCCTCCCTTCCTTCCTTCCCTCCTTATTTCCTTCCTTCCTTCCTTCCTTCCTTCCTTCCTTCCTTCCTTCCTTCCTTCCTTCCTTCCTTCCCTCCTTCCCTTCCTTCCTTCCCTCCTTCCCTTCCTTCCTCCCTTTCCTTCCTCCCTCCTTTCCTCCTTCCTTCCTCCCTTCCTCCCTTCTTTCCTTCCTTCCTGCCTTCCTCCCTCCCTTCCTTCCTTCCTTCCTTCCTTCCTTCCTTCCTTCCTTCCTTCCTTCCTTCCTTCCTTCCTTCCTTCCTTCCTTCCTTCCTTCCTTCCTTCCCTCTCTTCCTCCCTCCTTCCCTCTCTTCCTCCCTCCTCCCTTCCCTCTCTTCTTTCCTTCCTCCCTTCCCTCCTTCCTTCCTCCCTTCCTTTTTTTCTCCCTCCCTTCCCTCCTTCCTTCCTTCCTTCCTTCCTTCCTCCCTTCCCTCCTTCCTTCCTCCCTTCCTTTTTTCTCCCTCCCTTCCCTCCTTCCTTCCTTCCTTCCTTCCCTCCTTCCCTTCCTTCCTTCCCTCCTTCCCTTCCTTCCTCCCTTTCCTTCCTCCCTCCTTTCCTCCTTCCTTCCTCCCTTCCTCCCTTCTTTCCTTCCTTCCTGCCTTCCTCCCTCCCTTCCTTCCTTCCTTCCTTCCTTCCTTCCTTCCTTCCTTCCTTCCTTCCTTCCTTCCTTCCTCCCTCCCTCCCTCCCTTCCTCTCTCCTTCCCTCTCTTCTTTCCTTCCTCCCTTCCCTCCTTCCTTCCTCCCTTCCTTTTTTCTCCCTCCCTTCCCTCCTTCCTTCCTTCCTTCCTTCCCTCCTTCCCTTCCTTCCTTCCCTCCTTCCCTTCCTTCCTCCCTTTCCTTCCTCCCTCCTTCCTTCCTTCCTTCCTTCCTTCCTTCCTTCCTTCCTTCCTTCCTTCCTTCCTTCCTTCCTTCCTTCCTTCCTTCCTTCCTTCCTTCCTTCCTTCCTTCCTTCTTCCTTCCTTTTTTCCTTTTTTTCTTTCTTCTTTTTCAATCTTAACTTTCTTCCAAATTAATTTTCAACTTTTAGGTAATTTCCTAAGTTCTGTGTCTTTGATTTCTTTTGAGAGCAGATATCTTTTTTTCTTGTTTAATTTGCTTTGAAATCCTTAAGCTACAAAACATTATTGTTCTATGCCAAGGCAGGTGCTTTAAAATTTTTCATTATTGATAATACAAATGCAGTGAAGATGAGGCATCTCTGGGGATTTCTCCATGGCCATTACTGCTTTCTGTAAATATTCATTAATCTGCTATCATGAAAGTCAAATAGAATGTCACAAAATTACTTGTGGGGAGTACGGAAAACCCTGAAGAATTTGGAGGATGCATTTCATTTTCAGGTTCAGAATAATGAAAATGATCTCTTTTTATGTTTGCAGACTTGTGGTAAGATTCTTTTTCTATAATATTAAATTATTCTGAGACACCATAGTAGATTTATTTCTGAAAGTTCAAGGGAAATGCCAGATTGTGAACCAGATAGTGGGGCTCATCTCCGTTATTATGGTGCCTGAATGAAGTTTTTTCCCTTTTTCCCTACCATCCTATTCTGTCTCTATAGTTAGCTAAATGTGTTTAGGAGAAACAACCTTAAAACTGCCCTTTCTGAAAGTGCTTTGTGGTTCCAGTTTTAGGAACTTTGGACATTATCCTTATGACCCAACAGAAATGTCACATTTAATTATGCTTAACTTTAATATTGATTTATAGCTGTAACTAGAGTAGGGCACCTGAGTCCTTGCCCAGGGTACTGTCAGAATTTTTACCCTTTCAGTTTTTAGACAAGTTATGACTATACTTGTTTGTTTCAAGAGTGAGCATCTATTTGTGGAAAAAGTGAGTAAACGAGTAGTTATAGTGACAGAAGAAAAAGGAAATAAAACAGCATCAAAAATAGCTGAAGAAAACCAAAACTTTGGACATTTTTGTTAGTATTTTATTTATTTCAGTATACACTTAAAACACTTAAACAGTACATAAGAAAAATTCCGTTTCATATACACTCTTCCCCTTCTCCCTCCTACCCCTTATTCTAGTTATGCTTAGTTAGCAAGAATAATAGTTGACATAGGCAGTTCCTAGATAATCAGTTTCCTTTCCCTTTGGATTCTGCATCCTAGATAAAATTCTTAGTTAGTGTCAGTATCTTGGGGTCCTCATCTCCCCATGCTAGTGATCTCCATCATTGTACCAGCATCTTTTCCTCTTGGGAGAAACACAATCTCTCTCCTAAATCATCACTAGTTCTGAACTCCGGAATTGCTATCCATCAGCTTGGTGCTGATTTTTCCATCTTCTCTTTTGAGGTAGCCATGTGAGCTAATGTAGGTTCAGAAGTAAAAAGGTGAAACAATATGTTGGTTTCTAGTGAACTGATAAAGAAATTGTATTTAATCATCACTTATTTCCAGAGAGGAACTTCAAGTCTTTGGAGTCACTTAAGGAGAAATATAATCTAGAAAATTAAAAGCATCAGCAATATTTGCAGTCATGGAGCTTCAAGGTCAGGAAACAAAGAAGAGGGCACTCTTATGACTGATTTCAAAGGAACTAATTCTTAGGGTTATTAGCTGCCTCAATTTACAACGCTATATACTCGTGAACACCAAATGCTCATTATCAAAAATTAAAGAAGCGTGGAGCTGAGATTTGAATTATATTTTAGATAATAGATTTTGGAACATGCTTTCTATTGTTAGGACTGACCTGCCTTTACCACTAATAAGGGCTTGCGGTGGGCAGTAGCTCAGGAGAATGCAGAGGTAATAGCTTGTTTCAGTGGGCAAAGGAAAAGGGACAAGGACAAGCCACTTTCTATTTCCAGGGACATTGAAATAAGTCAGTTTGTCTTTAGACTTCTCAGCTTCCCCTCTGAAAGTCCTTTTTTCTCATCTCATCGGTATCTTCTGGCTACTCTGCCCAGGCATCTAGTCCAGTATCTAGTCTTAATATCCTTATGGGTGCATTGACCTTTTGATCCAAAACTGCTCTCAGAAAAGGATTTAAAACTCACTAATACTAACTTGGATCTGCTTGAGAGCACCTTAATGTCTTTAATATAAAAAAATAAAATTGTACAGTGCAGAAAATCAGTTTCATATACAATATATATTTTTTAATTCACCTAGTTAGCATTTAACTAGGGATCACAGTCTAGAACTGGAGTTATTAAATTTTTTTTGTGTGTGTGTCATAGACCCTCTCTGCAGTCTGGCAAAGCTTATGGACTCCTTTCAGAAGAATATTTTTCAAATGCATAAAATTCACAAGATCACCAAAAAAATCAATGATACTGAAATATGCAATATACACATAAATTTAAAGACTCCATATTAAAAACATTTAGTTTAAAAGAATGAAGACCTAATGTTGGAATTTCAGGGAGTAATTAGAAAGGAGAGAAGTTTTTTGGGAGAAGGGAAAAAGGAAGCAGATCTCTTAACATATCAATCAATCAATCAATCCATAGCCATTTATTAATTATCTCCTATGTGTTAGGCAATTCAGGGGCTAGATAAATTAAACAGATAATATTAATTATTATTTAATCTAATAGATAATATTAAATTAGAATCAGAAAAGCTTGAGTTCAAATGTGACCTTAGATAACTAACTAACTGGGTGATCCTGGGTAAGTCACTTAACCCAATTTACCCTGTTTTTTTTTTTTTTTGTTTTTTTTTTCTATAATTCTATAAAATGAGCTGGAGAAAGCAATGGCAAACCATTCCAGTATCTTTACCAAAAGAACCCCTAATGAGGTCATAAAGAGTTGGACAAAACTGCACAACAATTGTGATAGATATCGTTAGTCACTGAGAATGATTCTGTCTTGAAGAAGTTTACATTTATATATGTGTATACAAAAATAAATAAAAGTTAATTTTTTTGGGGGGAAGGCAGCACTAAAACTTTGGGAATCAGGGTAGGCTTTGTGTAGGGGGTAGCATTTAAGCTAATCTTGAAAGGAAAACAGGGAGTCTAAAGGAAAGATGAGAGAGGAATGCATTTCAAGCAGGGGAACCACCAACTTGTACAAGGGCAGACCCAGCCAAGAAGGCAAGTGGAGTCTGAGTGTAGTATTAGTGAAGAGAGTAATGTTTCCACAACCCCTGTTATGACATGGTGCAGACAGTTATACAAGACTGATGAGAGAGACTGCCTATGGTTAATACTCTAGTTCATTTTTATTTTTCATCATGTCTGGATTTTTGTACTAATTTCTTAATTGATATCCACAGTCATATTTCCCATCTAGCTCATTTTATGAGATAGATGTAATTTCTAAAAAACATGACTCAAGCATTGCTTTAAAAAAATCACATCATTCAAGGCATATTTACAATGACATAAAATCATTCTTTCTCTTTAACAAATTATATAAAATAAAATTCTACTTGGCCCTTTTTGCATTTATAATATCTTTAAAATAATTTTATTTTTATTTTTAATTTATGAAATAAAACAAACATTCTTATAACATAGTAAAATAAAAAGGTGATTGCATATGAAACTGCAAATCTATGATATTCATCTTGCTATTCCTTTTAAATATGTAATAGTTATCATGTAATTTTCTTTTTTCCCTCCATTTTTTCCTTCCATTTTTAGACACAAATACTTCTTTTTATCAATTCTTTCTCTGAACAACGATAGCATCTTCCTTTATGGGTCCTTTGTGGTTAATTCAAGTAAATCCTCCATTGGCAATAGAACTTGTATCCTTCTGCCAATACCTCTCTTTTGGCTCCTCCATTCTCATTTACCATGAATATGTCTTATTTTCACCTGGACTGTCCCAAGCAGGTATCATGGTCCACATTATATATATCTCAGCATTAAAACTGTAAAATGGGCTTAACATCTCTCACAAAATTATCATGAAGCTTAGAAAAATGCATGTGTCATTGTAAAAATATATATTGAATTTATATTTTCTTGCTCTCTATTATTTTCCTACCGTCCCACCCAAACTTGGCAATTCTTGGAGGGTTTCCCTTTTACCTGTGAGAGAGTTTTTTTTTTCCTACACATTTCATAACTGCTATAAAATTGCCTTAACATCCTTCTCTTCTCCAACTGAATAATCTTTTCTTTGAATCTTTCCTTCCTATATTTCAGCCTTTAAATCATCCTTGTTGCCTTCTTCTGAAGGTCATTCAGCTTTTCTGTGCCTCCATTAGTCATAAACAGATGTGGTAATTGTAAGAGTCTTATCAGGACTACCATAGCTAAGTAGTAGAATAGGAGCATTCCTACCCAGTTCATAATTGTTATATTTCAAATAAATGCATGTATGAATTCATTTATGAAAGGAATATTTATTAAATTTAATAAATGTTCTAGAGAAGGAGAAATAGAAGAATTTTATCAACCCTGACTCTATAAAACTTCATCCTATTTATTTTAGTTTGCCAAAGTAAAAATTGAGTTCAGATTCTCTTTATTGTCTTCTCTCTTTATTAACCATCTCCAACTTCTTAGCTGGAGCTTTGTGATAATTCTTTGATGACTAAGTTGGTCCCCTGATCCCCCTAATTTTATGCAAAGAACTTGGTTTATTTTCATGCCATCTCCTGATTTGTATCACCTTCCCCAACATTTTTAGTTTTTGCATATTTTCTGAACTTTTCCTATCATAAATCTTATAAACTCATTTATAATTAGGGCATTTAAATTACAATTATGATTAGGGCTTTAAAAGTTTTATCCTTTCTAGAGGAGATTCCCTATGTTAAAAGAGGAACACTAAGAGAAACCAATTCTTAACCCAAGGATTGAATCACTATTGCTAGAATCTCAGGCATCAATGAGAAGAGATATTTTTGGGTAGAGGGAGCTTCCTGCCACAACTGACTAATCCAATCACAAAGGTGGGTGGTCACAAATCAAGGCTACCTTTATGTCAAGCTCTTCCTCCTCTTCAAAAAGACTTTTGACTAATCTTTTAAACCTGTTGAAATCCACTTTAAAAAAAAAATCATTTAAAAATTGCTGATTTCTCTCCTTTCTATTTTTTATGGCTCATGGTCACTTTCTTTGGGTAACTTTTCTTCCTTGAAGTATCTGCTCATTATAACACTTTCTGTGTTCAACCTTTTGGGGAAATATAGCTAGGAAGTTTTCACTCTATATATTTGGATATTTTTGTATTAGCCCCATTTCTCTTCTGGCTTTGCACACTATGGGGCTGATTTGAGTGTAGAGCTCCCACTGACTTCAAAGGGACATGAAATAAGTAAGGTAAAAAAGAGGCCCATATAATTTTTCTAAAGGTATTTTGACTTTAAAAAGACTTGATAATATATATGTATATATATATTTTAAAGCAATATGGATATTAGTTCTACTAAATGAATTTTGATATTATGAATATCAGATATAATATTTGAGAAACACAACCAAGAAATAGCCATTTGACTTTAATTTGATAGAGAAATCTTGCAAGTATATACTTGTGAGAGCTGATATTCCCAAGTAACACAAATCCTTTTTGAGTTTGGATGACAAGCCACCCAACATGAAATGTTTTATATGATAATGAGAAATTCACAAGATATTTTGAGATACATGAATGAAAGATGATTTATACTTGTACATAGTCTACTGTGCCATAGTGTGGTTTCCTACGGCCTACTGTGTTCAATTTGAGGATGATCAATTTGAGGATAAGTGTACCTTGGTTGGCTCAAGCTCAGGTGGGGACTTCTTTGATCATCAAACTCATTTTATATAGCTAGCCTACCAAGTAAGAAACCTGCCTTTTCAAACTAAAACATTTAATTGAGATTATATTCATTAAAGAATAATACAATACTGTCAGTTCACAGCTTCTTGGGATTAGGGTTTCAGCTTGAGATCAATGGAAAAAAAAGTTTCTTCTGTGATTCTTATTCTAGTATGGGAGGAGATATGGTCAATGTCTTTTGTGTGGCCAGGGAGAAGGTAAGGAAGATCAATCTGTATCACACCTTAATCTTTGTAGCTCTCCATTTGGACATTTCAGCCATCATAGCCATAGTAGGAAGTCCTCCTTTTAAAATATTATAAAATAGGGCCTGTTGTTCTGGTACCATGACTGTTTTCTGAGATGGCTTTCTGTGGTTACACTGACTTACAGAAGGCTTTTTCATCCTGAACATTCTGTCTCTCCAGTTCTGGGAACCTCATTTTAAGAAAAATATTTAAGCCAGCCATATTTAAATTCCTTTCTGAACTCTCTCATTTTCTCCCAGAACTTTTACTACATGTTGCCAAACCTTTCCCCCATTTGCTTTTTCAGCTTCCTTTTTCATGCTCTCTTCCCTCACAGAATGTAAGCTCCTTGAAGACAGGAATTGTCTTCATGCTTATAGTTGTATTTCAAGTGCTTAAAATAATACATGGAATTTAGTAAGTGCTAAACGAATATTTGCAGATTGACTTTTGAAATCTTTTCTCTAAATGCTGCAGATTTCTTAGCGAAAGCTAGCTTAATTCACCCATAGAATATAGCCTATACACTGCAGTAGCACCATTATCAAAAACATGTTATTTCTACATATACAATCATTTGGCTGACCTCTTTTTTATGTTCTCATGTAGGGAAAAACACACAATTATACATTATCATCTATGTCTGGGTTTTTTATGAGAAAGAACTTTATTTCATTTTCCTGAAACCTGAATTCCTGAAAGAATTAGGGTAGTGGGTTTAGCCACTTATTCTAAACTTTCCTGGGCCTCAGTTTCCTTGTCTCTAAAAAAATCTCTAAAATCTCTAAAATGATTGGGTTA
Source organism: Sminthopsis crassicaudata (assembly GCF_048593235.1). Lineage (NCBI taxonomy): Eukaryota > Metazoa > Chordata > Mammalia > Dasyuromorphia > Dasyuridae > Sminthopsis > Sminthopsis crassicaudata. The sequence continues at coordinate 42,471,407 of NC_133622.1, forward strand.
GTCTTAAATCAGTGGGGTCAAACTTAAATAGAAACAGGAACCATTAACTATACTGACACTAAATATAGGACCACTAAACGATAGTGCCATAACATATAGGACCATTAAACTTAGAATGCCATATATTTATTTTATCCATGTTATAGTGTATTTTTAATTACTTTATTAAATTTTTTCCAATTACATTTTAATTTGGGATAGGTTTGGCCCATATTACTTCTAGATTGACATTCCCACGATTATATTTAACAGCTTTGTCAAAGTTTCAAGATAGTTTAGGAACAAGGAAGAGTGGGAAGGAAACAATGGGAACAGATGCATTCCTATAAATCATGGAAAGAGTTTTGGGTGTGAGGAAAGTTTGATTTTCTAATTGTTCTTATTTGAAAGAGCCAGGATCTCTGGTCTGGAAGTAGGGTGAGAATCTCTGGTCTAAAAGTAGGGTGAGAAACTTTGATTTGGAAGTAGACAATTGTCTGCTCTTATTCTGAAGAGACTACTCGCTTTCCCAAGATCCAAATTTGGCATTCTCTTTCTTGTTCATTTGTTTAATCACATTAAATGAATACCACTTGCACAAGAGAGGAGACACTTAGCTCACTTTATAGAAAACCAGTTATTAGCATGGTTCCAATTTGCATAAACACAAGGCTTGAAGCTCATTGATATAGTAAACAAGTGACCTTGTATTTCTGGAATAGTAGTGGGTTGTTTTACATTCACAATGACAGGCATGTAACTCTAGCAGCATACTTAGCAAAACTATATTTCAGTGGGAATATATGGCACCTTTTAGAGAAAAGAATAAATAACCTTTTCCCCAATTTTAAGCAAAGGTGTGATCTTCATGCTCTTTTGCTGGTCTATTCACTGACTCTAGCTCTTATCAGGTGTAATATATCCCTGCTGGCAGTTTGATTTAATTGGGCTTGTGGTAACTGATTCAATTGAGCACTTTAATTAGGTAATTATTTTGTTATAAAAGCTGCTTCCCAGCTTGCCAGAGAGATGGGCTTTTCCATTTTCCTTAAGCTGAAATGGAACCTGGATTCTTTTCTTTTATAACAAAGAGGAATATAAATGATCCAAAATAGAATTAGAAAGACATTGAAATTGAGTTGTAGGATAAAGAAAAATAACCTTGACTTATCTATCAAGAAGATGCCAGTGTGATTTGGAGCACTTAAAGAAAGGATGAGGAACGTGGGGACTGAGAATGCTAATCCTGATTTTGCCATTAGCATCTGGGGTGAATTTTGCCCAATTTCTAACTGTTAAAAAAATCGGAATCCCTACTTTAGAAATTTGGTTAGAAAAAGAACTGATGAAGATGATGCTGGTCTAATGTCCCAGAGTTAGAGAACAACTATTAACAAGTGAATTAATTAGGATTCTATTTATGGATCTATTGTGAGTGATTATCTTTTGTTCCCTTAAAAAGACCGGTGTGTTGCTAAGAACTCATTCTCTGAAAATATTGGCCAGGTTTAGCCTTTAGGGAAAACAGGACCTTGTAGTTACTACATACTCGGGAACTTCAAGTCCATTATGTCTTATTGACAGGCGGTAATGATTATAAATAAATTAAGGAGTCCTCAATGCAAACAAACAAATAATTATAGTTGACATTAGAAGTGTAAGCATCAACCTAATTAACTGATTTGCTAATAGCTATTCTTTGTTACTGACTCCCTAAATTGAATTTTTAGCTGTGATTTAAAGCTGACCATCAGAGTCTCTCGCTCCCTTTTTCTTCTTCCCTCCCTTTCTCCCTCTCTTTCAAATTTTTTTTTCTAGAGCAAGCTCCTTAGGGCTTTGAACTTCACCATTAACCAGGTTTCTGGATTGACAGCTGCTTCCTTGGTTTTTTGAACACTAAGTCTTATTCAAAATATCAAACAGCATGATATTCAAGATTCATATGCAAGTAGTGTGTGCTACAAGTATAGAATTGAATATCATATTTATGTTTTGCTTGAGTTTTTTAAGCTGTAACTTTTAAATAAGGAAAATAGAAGCAAGTGAACTACTTCCCCAATTAGGAACACATTTAAATGAATGAGGTAGAAATTGAAATCTTCCTTGGCTGATGAAAATGAGAGAGAGTTCAGTTTCAGGAACCTACTGATCAGAAAAGAAAAAGGATTTCTGGAGGAAACAAGGAAAAGGCTTTCTGAATTAATGTTTGAAAAAAAACCTGCCTATTTTATCTTTTCTGACCTCCTTCACTGTCTTCAAATGATATCTTCATTTAGAGACTTTGGTCCCAGGGTTGGGCACCTGCAAGAAATTGGATTATATTCAACTGAAATCAAGCAACTTGAAAAAAAGATCAATTTCATCTGCAGGCCTGAAGTTTCACTATATACTTCTTTCAAGTCACGAGTATAATGTGTGGTTCAGAACTATAGGAAAGCAGCTCTACAAGTTAAAGCAAAAAAAAAAAAAAGAATCAATGAAATTGAGTTACCATATAAATGGTACCACTTTCTAAGATTTCCTTTTTTAAAATATTAAAATTTAGCTCATCTCTGTGTTTAAATGAAAAAAAGAAAAAGTGTCCTCAATTTCCATATATTTAGACTAATAACACATTGAACAAGGAAAAAGCATTATGTACTGAAGTATTTACATCCATAACTAGTTGGGACAACTTTCCTCTGATAGACCTTTAGCTCTCCCAGGATCATGGCTGGTTGATTGCTCCCAAATTGTCCCATGTCATGTCTATTCATTCTTTCTTTTCTTTGGCTCTTACATAGCTCAGGAATCACTTTACTTTGGTTGGTGCTGGTATTGACTCAGCCCCCAAACCTCTCACTGTTCCATAAAAACTTCTTTCTCTTGCCATCTTGGGGCCATATGCATCCTTGGAATAGGTGAATGGACTTTTCCACTAAGTAATCCCAAGTTCAGCTCTTGGGGTGTAGCTCCTGGCTGTCTCTCTTCTGCTTTCTCTATTCAATCTACTTTCTCTTTAAAAGGGCAAACTGGCCAGGAATCAACCATCCATCACATGGTATCCAAGGGACAAATTGGAAGGTACCCATAGACAGGAAAGTTCACATCTTATTTTTTTTTTTTTTTAATTTTTTTTTTATTATATATATATATATATATATATATATATATATATATATATATATATTTTATAATATTATCCCTTGTATTCATTTTTCCAATTTACCCCCCCTCCCTCTATTCCCTCCCCCCGACGACAGGCAATACCATACATTTTACATGTGTTACAATATAGTCTAGGTACAATACATGTGTGCGAATATCACTTTTTTGTTGCACAATAAACATTAGAATCCGAAGGTACATGCAACCTGGGCAGACAGATATTAGTGCTAACAATTTTCATTCCCCTCCCAGTGTTTCTTCTCTGGGTGCAGCTACCTCTGTCCATCATTGATCAACTGGAAGTGAGTTGGATCTTCTTTATGTTGAAGATTTCCACTTCCATCAGAATACATCCTCATACAGCATTGTTGTTGAAGTGTACAGTGATCTTCTGGTTCTGCTCATTTCACTCAGCATCAGTTGATTTAAGTCTCTCCAGGCCTCTCTATATTCCTCCTGCTGGTCATTTCTTACCGAGCAATAATATTCCATAACCTTCATATACCACAATTTACCCATCCATTCTCCAACTGATGGACATCCATTCATCCTCCAGTTTCTAGCTACAACAAAAAGAGCTGCCACAAACATTTTGGCACATATATGTCTCTTTCCGCTCTTTAGTATTTCTTTGGGATATAATCCCAGTAGTAGCGCTGCTGGGTCAAAGGGTATGCACAGTTTGATAACTTTTTGGGCATAATTCCAGATTGCTCTCCAGAATGGCTGGATTCTTTCACAACTCCACCAGCAATGTATTAGTGTCCCAGTTTCCCCACATCCCCTCCAACATTTGTCATTATTTGTTCCTGTCATCTTAGCCAATCTGACAGGTGTGTAGTGGTATCTCAGAGTGGTCTTAATTTGCATTTCTCTGATCAGTAGTGATTTGGAACACTCTTTCATGTGAGTGGATATAGTTTCAATTTCTTCCTCTGAGAATTGTCTGTTCATATCCTTTGACCATTTATCAATTGGAGAATGGTTCGGTTTCTTATAAATTTGGGTCAGTTCTCTATATATTTTGGAAATGAGACCTTTGTCAGAACCTTTGTTTTTAAAAATATTTTCCCAATTTGTTATTTCCCTTCTAATCTTGTTTGCATTAGTATTATTTGTACAGAAACTTTTTAGTTTGATGTAATCAAAATCTTCTATTTTGTGATCAATAATGATCTCTAGTTCTCCTCTGGTCATAAATTCCTTCCTCCTCCACAAGTCTGAGAGGTAGATTATCCTCTGTTCCTCCAATCTATTTATTATCTCCCTCTTTATGCCTAAATCATGGACCCATTTTGATCTTATCTTGGTATATGGTGTTAAGTGTGGATCCATATCTAATTTCTGCCATACTAATTTCCAGTTTTCCCAACAGTTTTTTCCGAATAATGAATTTTTATCCCTAATGTTGGAATCTTTGGGTTTGTCAAAGATTAGATTGCTATAGATGTACCCTTTTTTGTCCTTTGTATCTAATCTGTTCCACTGATCTACCGGTCTATTTTGTAGCCAATACCAAATGGTTTTGGTGACTGCTGCTATATAATATAGCTTTAGATCAGGTACACTTAGACCACCTTCCTCTGAGTTTTTTTTCATTAGTTCCCTTGCAATTCTTGACCTTTTATTCTTCCATATGAATTTTGTTGTTATTTTTTCTAGGTCATTAAAATAGTTTCTTGGGAGTCTGATTGGTATAGCACTAAATAAATAGATTAGTTTGGGGAGTATTGTCATCTTTATTATATTCGCTCGGCCTATCCAAGAGCACTGAATGTCTTTCCAATTATTTAAATCTGATTTTATTTTTGTGGCAAGGGTTTTGTAATTTTTCTCATATAATTCCTGACTTTTCTTTGGTAGATGGATTCCCAAATATTTTATACTCTCAACATTTGTTTGGAATGGAATTTCTCTTTGTATCTCTTGCTGTTGCATTTTGTTAGTGATATATAAAAATGCCGAGGATTTATGTGGATTTATTTTGTATCCTGCCACTTTGCTGAAATTTTGAATTATTTCTAGTAGCTTTTTAGCAGAGTCTTTGGGGTTCTCTAAGTATACCATCATGTCATCTGCAAAAAGTGATAGTTTGATTTCCTCATTTCCTACTCTAATTCCTTGAATCTCTTTCTCGGCTCTTATTGCCGAGGCTAGCGTTTCTAGTACTATATTGAATAGTAATGGTGATAGTGGGCAACCTTGTTTCACTCCTGATCTTACAGGGAAAGGTTGCAGTTTATTTCTATTGCATATTATGCTTACTGACGGTCTTAAATATATACTCCTGATTATTCTAAGGAATAATCCATTTATTCCTATACTCTCAAGAGTTTTTAGTAGGAATGGATGTTGGATTTTGTCAAATGCTTTTTCTGCATCTATTGAGATGATCATATGGTTCTTATTAATTTGATTATTAATATGGTCAATTATATTAATAGTTTTCCTAATATTAAACCAGCCCTGCATTCCTGGAATAAATCCTACTTGATCATAGTGTATTATCTTGGAGATGATTTTCTGAAGTCTTTTTGCTAATATCTTATTTAAGATTTTAGCATCAATATTCATTAAGGAGATTGGTCTATAATTTTCTTTCTCAGTTTTCGATCTACCAGGTTTAGGTATCAGTACCATGTCTGTGTCATAAAAGGAGTTTGGTAGGACTCCTTCATCCCCTATTTTTTCAAATAATTTATATAACATTGGGGCTAATTGTTCTTTAAATGTTTGGTAGAATTCACATGTGAATCCATCTGGCCCTGGGGATTTTTTCCTGGGGAGTTGATTAATAGCTTGTTCTATTTCTTTTTCTGAAATGGGACTATTTAAGCAATTTATCTCCTCCTCTGTTAATCTAGGGAGCCTATATTTTTGGAGAAAGTCATCCATTTCACTTAAGTTATCAAATTTATTGGCATAAAGTTGGGCAAAGTAACTCCTTATTATTTCTCTAATTTCCTCTTCATTGGTGGAAAGATCCCCCTTTTCATTTGTAAGACTATCAATTTGATTTTCCTCTTTCTTTTTTTTGATCAAATTTACCAAAGGTTTATCTATTTTATTGGCTTTTTCATAAAACCAACTCTTGGTTTTATTTATTAATTCAATAGTTTTTTTACTTTCAATTTTATTGATTTCTCCTTTTAATTTTTGTATTTCGAGTTTAATTTTTGGTTGGGGGTTTATAATTTGGTCTTTTTCTAGCCTTTTAAGTTGTAAGCCCAATTCGTTAATCTTCTCTTTCTCAATTTTCTTCAAATAAGCCTCTAAAGATATAAAATTTCCCCTTATTACTGCTTTAGCTGCATCCCAAAGATTTTGATATGATGTCTCATCATTATCATTATCTTGGGTGAAATTGTTAATTGTTTCTATAATTTGCTCTTTCACCCAGTCATTCTTTAAGATGAGATTATTCAGTTTCCAATTACTTTTTGGTCTATTTACCCCTAACTTTTTACTGAATGTAGCTTTTATTGCATTGTGATCTGAGAAGAAGGCATTTATTATTTCTGCCTTCCTACATTTAATTTTGAGATCTTTATGTCCTAATATATGGTCAATTTTTGTATAGGATCCATGAACTGCTGAGAAGAAAGTATATTCCTTCCTATTGCCATTCAGTTTTCTCCAAAGGTCTATCATACCTAGTTTTTCTAATGTTCTATTTACTTTTTTAATTTCTTTCTTGTTTGTTTTGTGGTTTGATTTGTCTAAATCTGAGAGTGCAAGGTTGAGATCTCCCACTATTATAGTTTTACTGTCTATTTCTTCTTGCAGTTCTCTTAACTTTTCCTTTAGAAAGTTAGATGCTATACCACTTGGTGCATATATGTTTAGTATTGATATGGCTTCATTATTTATGCTACCTTTCAGCAGGATATAGTTTCCTTCCTTATCTTTTTTAACGAGATCTACTTCTGCTTTTGCTTGATCTGAGATAAGGATAGCTACCCCCTGCTTTTTTGGCTTTACCTGAAGCATAATAAGCTCTGTTCCAACCTTTTACCTTTACTCTGTATGTATCTCCCTGCTTTAAGTGTGTTTCCTGTAGACAACATATTGTAGGGTTCTGCTTTTTGATCCAATCTGCTATCCGTCTCCGTTTGATGGGATCATTCATCCCATTTACATTTACAGTTAAAATTACTAATTCTGTATTTCCTGCCATCGTATTGTCCCCAGATTATACTTTTTTCCCTTGACCCCCCTGATCCCCCTCCCCGATATTTAATTTACAGACCCCCCTTGTGACGCGCAACCCTCCCTCTTTTTTTTTTTTTTTTTTTTTTTTTTTTTTTTTTAGGATCCCTCCCCCCTCCCTCCAAGTCCCTTCACTTATTCTCCTTTTCCTTTCCCCTTTTCCTCTCCCCCCTTTTAATGAGGTGAGAGAAAATTCTCTGAAAAACAAATATGTTAATTATTTACTCTTTGAGCCTCTTCTGATGAGAGTAAGATTCACACAATGATTCTCCCCCTCACTAAGTTCCCTCAGATATGGTGTATTTTCTATGTCTCTTCCTGGGATGTAGTTTCCCTCTTTTTATCACTCCTTCCCCTTTTTCTGAACCGACCTCCTTCCCTTTACCACACCCCCCTTTTTTTCTTTTATATCAGTAAAATCAAATTATCCTTGAGTATTTTTTATATACCCACAACAAAGTTACAGTTCTCAAGGGTTCTGTGTACCTTTTTCTGTTTCTCTTCAGTCTTGTGGATGTAGATCAAATTTTTTGTTTAAGTCTGGTTTTTTTCTTAGAAACATATAGAATTCCTCTGTTTCATTGAATGACCATCTTCTTCCATGGAAAAAGATGCTAAACTTAGCTGGGTAGTTCATTCTTGGTTGCAGTCCTTGATCTTTTGCCTTTCGGAATATCAGGTTCCAGGCCCTTCTATCTTTTAATGTGGAGGCAGCCAGATCTTGGGTGACCCTTATTGTGGCACCTTGGTATTTAAATTGTTTTTTTCTAGCTGCTTGCAGGATTTTCTCCTTTGTGTGGTAATTCTGCAGCTTAGCCACAATATTCCGTGGTGTTCTTTTTTTAGGGTCTATTTCAGAAGGAGTTCGATGAATTCTTTCCACATCTACTTTCCCTTCTGTTTCTATTATCTCTGGACAGTTCTCTTTGATAATTTCCTGTAAAATAGAATCTAGGCTCTTTTTTTGGTCATAGTTTTCTGGAAGTCCAATAATCCGCAGATTATCTCTCCTAGATCTATTTTCCAGGTCTATAGATTTTCCCAGTAAGTATTTGACGTTGTTCTCCAGCTTCTCATTTTTTTTGTTTTGTTTGACTGATTCTTGGGTTCTCTGTGAATCATTCATTTCTATTTGTTCCATCCTGACTTTTAAGGAGTTATTTTCTTCTTTCACAGTTTTTAGTTCTTTTTGTAAATGCCCAATTTCGTTTTTAAATGAATTATTTTGCTCTATTGAGTTTTTTTCCATTTCCCTAATTTTTTTTTTTGAGAATTATTTTCTTTTTCCAATTCAGAAATTCTATTTTCTTGAGACTTTTTTATCTTTTCCAATTCAGAAATCCTACTTTCCTGTGTTTTTTTAACCTTTTCTAATTCACTAATTTTGTTTCCCTGCATCTCCTGTGAATTCTTTATTTTTTCCAACTCCAATTTCAGGACATTATTATTCTCTATCATAACTTCCCTTTCTTTTCCCCATTTTTCTTCGATCTCCCTCAATTTCTTAAGAGCTTCTTCTAGGAGAGAGTTATGTGATGGGGGGCAGGAATCGTTCCCCTTTAGGTTGTTATCTTCTGAATCTTTGCTGTTAACTTCCTCGGGGTTGGACACCCGCTCTTTCTCTGTATAGAAGGAATCTATGGTTTTTCTAGCTTTTTTGTTCATACTTAAAAAAAATGTTTTGGGGTCTGTCTCTGGGGTAGGAAATTATTTACTTCTTTACCAGCTTCCTCCCAGACCGGATGGATGCAGCGGCTCCTGAGCCTGAGCTAAGATAGAGCTCTGGGAGAGAGTTCCCCACCCCCTCCCTGGGAGTGCCTCAGAGGTGATTAGCACTGCTGTGCTTCGAGGGCGTAGAATAGTGAAGACTGCAGGAAGCTCAGCCTATGTGTCCGGGTGGGGAGTGGGTGTCTGCAGCAGGTGACGTGAGAAGCCCCTGCGCTCAAACTGGAAGTGTCTGCCAGAAACCGCGGTCCCTAGTTCAAAGGTTCCGCTTCTCTGGGACTTCCTGGAGCTGAGTTCCACTCCCTCCAGCTAAGCTAGGCCGTGTGTGTTGCCTTGGGCCGTATCCACCCACTTGTCAGTCTCTTAACTATTCTCAGGAGGTAGCTGAGGCCACACCCCCTGGTGCCGAGTCACCCCCAGGGTCCGGGGAAAATTTAATCTGAGTTTTAAAATATTTTGGCTTTCTCTTCTGAACTGCTAAATAATTAGCAGAGAAGAGCTAACAGCCTGTGCCAGATTCCTTTACCTCAGTGGCTTCTCTGATCCCAGAGCCCTTCCCAGCGCAATGGGCGCAGTGTGCCCCTACCCCACCGTCTGTGCTGGTCTTTCTTATTCCTCCCCTGAGAACTGACCTTTCCTGTTGAAACTCCAGATTCTCTTCAGCTGGTAAGTCGTGCTTCCAGTCCTTGTGGTATCTGTCAGTCCTGAGCTAATTTTGAGACTTAATTTATCTAATTGGTTGTGAGGGAGTGAGGACGTTCACTGAGTCGTGTGTTTCCTCTCCGCCATCTTCAAGTTCACATCTTATTAAAGAGAAAACCATGCTAATGTAACATTGAAAAGATTCAAGAAATTCTTTCTAGACTCCTCCTGGCTTCATTCTCTACAATGGGAAAAATGTCCAATAAGACAAATAAATAATGGCACTAACCATTGGGAGACTCCTGTCTAATCTGCTATAGTCACAAATCCTGCCATGCTGTCTGGTTCTTTTGGGAAGGTACATTTCTCCTAATCATAAATCTTCTAAGAGGAGAACTCAAGACTGGCTTGGGTGACTTTAAAAAGAAAATAAAGTCTACTTTTTATCCTCTCTATCTCAAATTTCAGAGCCATTTCTCTACTTTCAGAGTTCTTTCCCTCCAAGGCAGTATATACAAGGCAATTCTCAAGCCCTTGCTTTTTTTTTTTCTGTCCCTTCACAGAGGAATACAATTTGCTCTTTATAAAGAGAGTGTTAATAGGAGACAGGAGTTCTACCCATGATTTTTCCAGTAGTATAATTGACTAGACCTCAGTTTCCCTATTTATGAAATGAACAGAATAATAATGCTTTCTCTCCCTCTTGAATTATTGTGAAGATCAAATAAAATTTGACAGATGGAGCACTGGGACAAGAGTCAGGGAGACGCCAGTACAAATTTGGCTTCAGATATCAGCTGTGTGACATTTGGGTAAAATACTTAACCTTTCATCTTAATTTCTTCTTCAGTAAAATCAGGATCATACCATTTCTCTCCCAGGGTTTTTGTGAAAATCAAAATAAGTTGCAATCTGTAAAGTACTTCGCACAATGCTAGCATGTAGTAGGTGTTCAATAAATGTTTGTTTGTTCCTTCCCCCATACTTCGTTTATGAGGCTTTTCTGGTGTTGCTCAAGTCCTGGGCATCATTAAGTGGATCAGTCTCTCAGCCTCTCTGAAGGTTAGTTTTTTTAGTTCTGGTAACAGTAAGGGTGTCAGGAGCATTTAAGGAAATGAAGTTGTTAATAGTTTCCAGAATGGAATGAGTTTTAAAAACACAAAGTTTAAAAAATTATTTTGAAAAATTCTTCATCAGAATGTCATATATCACTGTGCATTGCATCTGTAGATTCAATGCAAGCAAAAGGAATTTATTTATTTTTTCTTGCTGCAGAATGAATTTAAGTTTCACAGTTTAATACTTCTCTACTACAGGCAGCTTTAGATGGAAGAATAATGGACCCCACACAGACCTCTCAACTCCCAAAATAGACCTGAGAGATTCAAGACATTTCAGAGGAGGAAAAAGCCTCTGCTATAGTTTCTTTTCTTACAGGTACAGTGGAAATAAAATGATTTCCATTTGTTTCCTTTGTCATTTTAGCCACCTCTAGAGCTTCATTATTTCTTTGTTTCTCTTCTGGTTTCTACTTCCCTTCCATGTCCACCCCTATTTTCTCTCAAGATTTTTTCACAGTTCCTGGCTGAGAAGGAAACTTGTAAATTATTTTACAATAAAAAACAGAAGGTAAATAAATCACCATCCGGTCTGATAGGAAAATCAAAATGTTTGTGATATGTCAAACCTTTAACAAGTCAACTGCTTTTTAAAAAATATGTCTTCTCTGTTTCATGCTGAGAGGAACGTAGTAGTTCTATGAATTTTGTTTGAATATGAAAGTAAAAGTTACAATGGCAATAGGTTTCAACTACCTAATAGGTGATTTTTAAGAATTTGATTCCATAGTTCAGATCTTATAGAACAGGGCAGACCTCTCAGGCAGTTCTACCCCTCTTTCTGCCTTCCACACAATAGGTGTTTAATAAATGCTCACTAAATTGAATGCATTTTTATTCAAGTTCCATGAGATTAAAGTCTAAATTCATATTTCCTGAACAAATGTTGTTTTCTTTTTGATAGAAAATCTTTGTTTATATGTGGTCTTTTCCATGTCTAACATTTATTTTTATTTTTAACAGTATTTTATTTTTCTAAATACATGTAAAGATAGTTTTCAACATTCATTTTTTGTAAAACTTTTGTGTTTCAAATTCTTGTCTCTTCTTCTCTTAACTTTTCCCTCCTCAAGACAGTAAGCAAAATGATAGAGGTTAAATATGTGCAATTCTTTTAAATTCTGTGTAGTTTTCAGAGTTATTCTTGGCTTGGATATAAAATAAACAAGCAGCAGCAACAATAAAAAATCCCAACCCTCACAGTTTGGTTTCCAGAGCTCTTATTCCCTTCTTCATTAATCTAAAAGAAACAAACAAATGAACAAACAACAACAGCAAAAATCTAGAGATGTAAATATTTTGACCCTTCATAATTAATGACAGCTGTTTCTTATTTGACTTACATCCTGTGAGATATAGAAATTAAAAACTGACAACTTTTTGAGAGAGGTTGGGAAGGTAAATTTTTGACACTCAGTAAAAAATGAAAAGCTTCTCTTCCATTTAAAAGGCTTATTAATTTCATGTGGTCTGTGCTCAACTACTATCTCTGAACAGGTTCTGTTTGTCTTTTTTTCATGTTTTTCTCTCTTCCTATAATGATGTTCTTGATGAATCCACCTCTCAAAAATTCTATTCCTCTTACAAAGCCCAGCTCAAGCATTTATGAAATCTTCCCTTATTCTCCCAAACAGAAGCAATTTCTCTGTTCTTTGAAATTCAATATTACCTCTCTCTTGTCCCTCTTTTATGTTTATTTCATTCTAATGAATAATATAGTATTGTAATTATTTACTAATCTCTACCTCACCTCTATATCTTGAGGGTAGAGCTTGCATCTCATAAACCCTTTGAATCTATGAGGTAGTTAATAAATGTTTCCCTCCCCCAGGGAAGAAATGAATGAATTTCCCAAAATGTTAAATTTATATTGAACAATCACAGCAAAGTCATGAAACATTGGATCTTTAGAGATTTGGAAAGGATGAATAATTTTTAAATGAAACATCTCACAATGGATCACTTGATAGACCTATCAAATTTGTCAAACTCTCCTTTCTTGAAAATGGTAAAAAATAAAATCCTGATGGTTTAAAGCAAAACCTTAATTCTTTACTACACATGTAGTATCAAATATGTTCAGAGGAAATCATTACTGAACTTCACTTGATAGAATAACTTTGCTGATTTAGAAGAAAAACACAACAAATCTACTCCTACATGCAACCAAACCAAACTCAGGTTTCAAACTGAGAGACTCCAATGTGTATTTAGGTTTTTGATCATAAACACTTTATCTGGGCAAGGAAAAGAGCTAAAAGATCTTTCATTCTCACTGTCAACTCTAAATCCTCCATTTTCTCTTGAAAATCTTCTTAGTAATGCTATTGGGTTGCTCAATTATTCCTTTCTTTCTTCTCCTGTCTATTCTGAAACAATGAGGCTTACTTGAGAAAGATCCAAATAGCTGAAAGGTATGACCCTATGAGTCTGGCTGGTTCCTTTAAAGAGAGTGACATGCTCTTTACCCTCTTTGTTCCAGTGGCTCAATATGCGTTTCCTGTTAAATTTGTCCAGATGATAGGTAGAAATAGCAATGAGATAAACAGTTTCTGCAGCATAGTCCTCATCATTAATTCTATTGTACAATGAATCAGACCATTCTGGATCTCATTAGCCAGACCCCCTAACAGCTTGGCCATTTTCAAATGGACTGCTAGTTACAGATCATGCGTGCTCAAATATGTCATCAATTCCACATAATTCCCCTAATTGAGAAACTTGTACTTCCATTGCGTCCTCAAAAAGCAATTTCCTAATGACTTATTAAAACAATACTGTCTGCCAGCCTTTCAAAGTTCCACTTTTGCATGGTGTCATGCTATAATTAGTAATACAGCACTGATGATTGAGCTGAATACCAATTTGAGTCATTTTGCACACCTTTAACTGAGTTCAGTTGCTAATGGGGTATGGAGCTTTGATTGCTACTTGCTGCCTGAATGCAACAGCAGAAGCTAGATCTTGGGATTGCTATACCATTTTGATTTTAGCCTCTTAATTTCTTGGAAACAATTGGCCTAAATGAGTCCCAGGATCTGCTATACCAACATTTAATTGTTGGGTTTCTTTATTACTTTCTCTGGTTTGTGAATCTCAAAGCACAATAATAACTCTATGATTTCACATATTGATGGAGTTTGTCATGTCTCTATGAAAGGCAGTCATTAGGAATTATACTTACCTTATGGATAGAGAAACTGAGGCACAGACTGTTTGAATAACTTTCCATATTTTATGATGCAAGATAGTAGGAAAGTAGCAAAGAAAATGATCTCAGCATCAAAATAATACTCTGGTCAATAGATTTATGTGACACATTATTTATTGAGGTATCTAGGGCCAATGCTAGGCAAAATCATCTCTTCATTGGTGAGTTCATTTTTATTAGTTAGCTGAATAAAATAGTTATCCCAGAGCATTTTTTGAAGCAGCATGTCATGAGTTAGTAACAAAAAGTTCCTCTCCTAAACCTGAGGAAAATTCTCTCACAAATACACATAATCATAAGTGGGAAGAGTAGACATCCACAATGAGAATACCAGTTCAAAAATACAGAGTGAACCCATGTGGCTAAGGCAACTGATATCTCTGATATTATATTGCTCCAAGCTCTTATGATGTTCTCACACTGTTCCCTGCTGGGCAAAATGACTCTATTGGGTAAGTTGTTTTCTTAGGCTCCCTTAAGCCTACTTTTTTTAGTGCAGTTCATCCAACAAAATGAAGGCTTTAGTCTACGGGTGTGCTCTTATCAGGGTACCACATTCTTGACTGAATTTATTTGCTCTAATATTCTATTGCTGGGGTTGGGGGAAATAAAATGAAGAAGAGCTATTTCCCTCTTTCCCACTGTGCTATGGGAATAAGAATTACTTTTTCCCCACTTATCTACCTCCAGTTGCCTCTCAGGATCACCCATTTAGCTTTGATATCTATTTATCACAAGCATGATACAGTGGAAAGAGCTTTGGATTTGGAGTCAAAGGATCAGGGTTCATATCTTGTTTCTGCTACTTGTATGGTTTGGACAAGTTCCACAACCTCTCCAAGCCTGGGTTCCCTCATCTATAAGATTAAAGGATTGAATTTGTTAATCTTGGGACCCTTTCAGGTTCCATCTCTATGATCTTAGGCTCATAGATACAAAAAGCACTTATGAAGTATTTTTTTGAATAATACTGGCCATAAAAGTCCTAACATTCTAGCATAAGTGATAAAGAAAATTATCCAATAACTGAAACACAAAATGTAAATCTATAGGTAATCAAACTTGAAGAGGTAGTGGCAGTGTCTCAAGGAAATGGATTTTCCTCTAGAGTATAAGAGCATCAGAAGGCTCCCATGATCCAGTAATTGAGGAGCACATTGCTGGATCCCAATCCCATGGTGTTAGTGACAGAAAGCACAAGTGAAGCACGAGTATTCAGAGGATGGGCTATGAGTGAGATGTTAGTGTGGCATTTCAAATACTTTTTTGTGGTAACTTTGGAATTGAGAGGTATCTGTCAGTGACCTGACCATCAAAAGAGTTATTGTGTGTTGTGAGTGGGAGTGTATATTGGGTGTGGATTACTGACTGTACCATTGAAGGATATAGTTCAGGCTTTTGGGGGAGGATGCCCGTTGCTGTTCATTTGGGGTGCATGAGAATAAATAGAAGTAAGCATCCTTAGCCCATAATAAGTTTAAGGCAACTCTAAGGTGTGTTGGATCCTAGGCTAACCATTGTGGAGTGATCCAGACTTGGGGGGGTGCTATGGTGATTAAACCACAGAATACATGAATTGCTTGGCACCCAGCATGCATGATTAGGGTACAAAGCAAAGAGAAAAATCCACAAGCCCAGGAAACTGAGACTCAGGGATAGTTAATTATTTGTCCACAGTCACAAATCTTGCACTTTGCATTCAAATCTTCCTCACTGTTAAGTCCAGTGCTCTATCCACTACAATATGCTACCTCTCAAAATGATGACAACAAGTTCTTATACTATTTGTCTCTGAGGGTTATTGTTAAGAGCTGAGATGTCAAGTGTATGACCTAAGGGTTGCATATAGCCCATAATACCCCACAGTATGTGACCTGAACCAGATGAAAATGGAATTGCTACCTTATTTTAATGTGTTTATATGTCAATAAAAATATATATGCTAGAAATTCACATAGAATACACAAAAACTTGGTGAGAAGGGATTATTGTCCATAGAGCACTCATGTATTATGCTTCTGAGGTAACTTTGATGTCTTTATAAAATTTATCTCTTTGATTTAATAATTTTAGACAACTTGGTAGGCTTATGTGGTGGTACTAGTATTTGAGGGGAGAAAGTCAATGTCCTTAAATTTACACCACAAAATGTCTGCTTCTTACATGAGGAGACAACATCACTTATCTCCCCTACCACTTGACAAGGGAATTTTTTCCTATCTCAGCAAACAAAGAAGAATGATTGAAGATATATGACTGAAAGAGTTAGAGGTTAATAATTTGGAAGTTTGAAGAAAAAAAATTACATAGGAACATTTGCAATTCACTGAAAAACTTCATATAGCTTCCCTTTTTGTCAGAGAAGTCAAGTATTTTTTAAAAAAATCAAGTCCTGCAAATAGCTCCCTCCATTTGATTTAATTGAGAAGATGACTATTAGAAAGCATGAAAGTTGACTTAGTACCTTTCTGTATAAAGTATATCTCCTTCTTTCATCATGATATTAGTCAGAAGGTTTAATTACTATTGTTTATTCTTTCATTTCAGTGGAAGAAAAACAACCTTTACTCTTGACAATAGTTTTCCTAGGTTACAGTGGGGGCAGTTAGCCATACTTAACACCAGGCTGAAAAAAGGAATAGCCTCTTCCCCATCTCCACTTTTTGACAAATTCAACCAAATCAGTAATACATAAGTGTATATACCATACGCTCCAAGCAAAGTTTCATTTAGAATTGGACATTAACTATTCAGAACTGATTAGTTCTTCATCATTAATGAGGTACTTTACAAACATCCCTATTAGTTATTCTTTGTACCAATCCTGAAGAATAGGTCTCAATTGCGATTCCCAATTTGCAGGAATTGAACAGAGAGGTTAAATAATTTGCCACAAGTCACACAGTGAGTTGGTGGCAGAGCTGAAATTGGAGTGTATAGTCCCAGTGGATAATTTTACTCCCATTGCCTTTTTAATGAAAGCTGTGAAGTTATTCATCAAGTGCTTTTCATTCAAAATAGAAAATCTCACAGAGGAAAAAACACAAAGTGCTGTGAGGGATATAAGGAGGAAGATATTCATTCTAGCTGGAGATAGGATGGGTAAAAGGAGGGCTTCATCAAAGAAGCAGCAGTAACTGTGGATTTTGAAAGATGAGAAACATTTTAACAGGGAAGTTTATAAGGAAAAATGCATTTCAATTTACAATCACATATTCTTTTCCATATTTCAACTATAGTTCTTATGGGCTCCATTTCATAAAGCTTTTTTGTTTGCTTTGATTTGTTAGGTCCGTATCTGTTATTTATTTGATGTAAGTAAACTCTGTGTGGAAACTACTTTCATCCTTACAGATAGATAGACTAGCAACTTATCCATAACTCCCTTCTAAGCCTGGCCTGGGGACCGAGAGCCAGTAAATAACTTTGCCATCTTCTGAAACTAGTGTGTGTCAGAGGAAGGACTTGAAACCAGAGCCTCCTGGAATGTAAGGTAGATCGTCTATTCTCTGAACCATGTTGCCTTTCCTGCATATTAACACTTAATTATATAATTTTATATTATAATTGTTTTATATGTGTATAATAATACATAATTATAACAATAAATTAAAAAATTAAATTGTATTAATCTTATGCTGACAATGAGATAGTGAACTTAATGGAAGGAACTAAGTCTTAACCACACGACTGGGCAAATTACTTGACCTTTGTCTGTCTCTTTGTCTATAAAAAAAGTCAATAAAATCATATCTATCTTCCAGGGTTTTGTGAGCTTCAAATGAGATAATATTTGGGAAACACATTTATACATTTTAAAGTTTTTTTAAAAATAAATGCTAGCTGGTATTGTTGTGAAATACTTAGCTGGAATAATTATTCCTGTAGTACCTTCTACAAAGTGCATGGAAGTGGTGTCATGGATAGGGTTCTGGCTCTGGAATTAGGAGGACCTAAGTGCAAATCCAACTTCAGATATTTAGTAGTATATATCTCTGGGTAATCCACTTAATCCTGCTTGCCTCAGTTTTTTCATTTATAAAATGATCCAGAGAAGAAAATGGCAAACCACTTCAGTATTTTTGCCAAGGAAATCCCAAATAATGGTCAAGAAGAATTAGATGCAACTGACAAAAATTTCCTTCAAAGCCTTCTATGAAGGAAATCATGGGGGCTAGATAAGTACTAGAACTAGGATCTCATTAATTTGGAAAATTTCTGGATGAAAAAAACTCCCTCTAACAGTGCGAAGTTGCTACCTTTTTTGCAACTTAATCTTAGAGACTTGTTTAAAGCAAGGTATCTTACACTTTTCCCACTCGTGATTCTTTATATCTGAAAATGTTTTACATAACCATGGAATACATAGGTATATAAATTAGATATACAAATCAAATATTTACTGATAATAAATGATAATTTTGTGAGCCTCAAATTCAGTTACATGACTTCATATAAAGTTGAGATCTACAGTTTAAGAAGCTCTGGCCTAAAACATGGAGAACTTATCACTCACCACATTAGCACATCTACTTTATTACAAAGACAAGAGCGTATCCAGGTTTTTCTAACTTCAGGACTGGCTTTCTATGCTCTATAACATTCTGCTTCTCTACACAGAGATATTACAAGGGTAAAAACAGATGTGTTAAGGTACATCAAAGATCTTGAAGTGCTTTATAAATGTCTATTATTATTATTATTATCATTATTAAGAAGCAACATAATACAGAAGAAAGAGAACTACAGGAAATCCAGAGAATTCCAATCTGAATTCAGGAAGATTGGGTTGAAATGCTACCTCTAGTGCCTATTGGTTCCCTGACTATGAGCAAATTACAACTTCTCATCTCAAATAAAATCTTATTTAAGATTTTAAGTTACACCTTCAGAGTCTGCCTTGTGGAAATAACTTCCACACTGGGAGTATTCTACACAAATGAAACAAGAAGTCTAGACTCACACCCTCCCAAAAAACAAAGCAGCATACATTATTATCATGAAGTTAGTCTCCAACAAGGCATTTTATGAGATTATGAGATTAAAATTATGAGATTTATGAGATTAAAAACTAGTAAAATTTATTATGTTTTGTAGGCTTTATTTAAAATAATCCCCATAAGTCTTTTTTATTCAATATTTGATTCCTCTGCTTTTCTCCCTATTTCTGCTCCCTTGCTTTCTGGTTTATTGATTTATTCTTTAATGATAGTACTTCCATATCTATTTTATGATTTTTGTCAGTCTACTGCTTCTTTCCAGAACTTACTGGACATTTTGAAAGGCTTGCATTTCATCAGAGAAATTGTACTTTGAAAAGACCAATTTTCTCTATTGCTTTCCTTGTTATTTTGTTTTTGGGAAACCTAAGAAATACTTCATATCAAAGTAAATGATCAAGAACAAAAGAGAATTTAGAAATATAATATTGAACTTTTATAGGTTGGAGACACAACAGTAGTATAGTTGTCATGGAAGTGGTCAGAACCATGGCCAGGGACAGTATTTCCTCTGGCACTGAAGCTAGTGGAAAGCAGGCAGCTACTACCACTAGAGGGCATGGTTCCATAGCTGTGGTAGTGTGCAGAAAATTATTGGCTGGGTATTTAAAGTGCAAAGTTGTTAACTCATTCTTCTGTCTGAGTTTGGTACTTTTAGAAGCTTAATATCGTTCTCAGAGGGAGACTGTAACATAAGTTAGCACGTGGGGCTTGGGAAATGTTCCACTTAAGTGGCTCAGTTTTCTGGGAAGAAAGTTCTCTGATTTTTGGTCTGTTCCCTGGCACATTATCTCCTAGGGATAGAACTGTCCACAAGACCTTGAGTATCAGGTGCCTTGTGATAGTACTTAGCATTATCTTTATATGGTAATTAGTAAGTCAATGTAAGTATGGGTAGAATCTTTGATCGGATAAAGAGTTTTGAACATATTTCTGATACAGCATTTGTTCTGAGACTTCATTCTACTGTAATAAGGGTATATTTGGGAGGTTAGGGATTCATTAGACAAGACTGTGTTTCATTGAATTGGTTGCTACAAAGACAATATGTCCACAATCCTTATAGTGGCTGAAACATTTATTTTTGAGTTGTTTGTTTTTCTTTCATGTTTCTCTTTACAATTTTTTTTGGTGACAATTATAATTCTCTTTACAAATACAAATCCTTTTCTCTTTATTTGATAATTTTAGGAGATGGAAAATGGTTAGTCATCCACTTGTATATATGATATCTCAAAGCTCTTCTCAACCTTTTCTTTTAATGGCTAAATAATATTAGTTCTTTTAACTTTTTTATAGCTCTAATTTCCCTTTATTTCTTTGTTTTCTAGATAAAATAGCTTTGTTATCTGGCAAAAGCAATCTTGCATAAGAAAATGGAGAATGATTATTATAAATCTGGATGAAGTAATTTAGAGGATTCAACTGGGGTTAACTTAGAATGTCTTTGGCCTAAGGTTAAATCAATTGTGGAAATATCAAAAAGGTCAGATAAGTATAAGGACATTTCAAGTGAACTATTATTGTACTCATATCTTACAGTGTTCTCTATTATACTTTCTCACTTGTTTCCTATGAAAGATATGAATAATGGATCTTCAATGATAAATGTCTATATTTGCATTATGAATACCTGAAACAATAAAAGCACAACACTTACACTAGAAACTATGTGTTCTGAAATTAAGAGGCAATAATTATGAGTATTTTTATACTTTGGATGATTTTTTTAGAAATCTTTTTTTTTGTGTTTGGAGTAGCAAGGAGATATTATACCATCATCAACAGTCTGCTTATCCTCAAGCAGTATCAGAGCAATGGGTTTGGCCTTTTTATGAAACTCCTAACTTTTGAAGCGTAAAGCTATTTAAGTGAAAAGTATAATGTTATAAGATCATAGTTTTAGAATATGAAAGAAGCTTAGAAGTCATATAGGGCGGGAGAGGCATCATAGTATAGTGGAAAATATTGTTGGACATGGAATTAGAATATCCAAGTTCAAATTAAAACTCTGTTACTGCCTGTGTGACCTTAAACCAGCCACTTAACCATTATGGACCTCAGTTTCCCCATTTATAAAATGAGTGTTAGCTTAGATGGGGTTATATGTTTCTATTTCTTCCACCTTTAAGTCTATGATCCTATGACAAGCCAATCCCTTCATTTTATATGTGATCAACAAGTCCCAGAGAGATCAAGTGATTTGTGTAAGGTATCAAAGGCATGTCAGAACTTGTATTCAAAACAGGTCCTTTGACTCCAAATTTAGTTTTCTTTTCACTGTACTACATATCTGACTTGGAATTAAAATTTATAAGGCTGAATAGTTGGCTATTCTATTCTTCTCTATTATTGAAGTTTTACTGTAATTGCTAGAAACAGAATATAATAGAAGAGGAAGCATCAATACTTATGGCAGATGGTGTTTCTTTCAGTGGTAGTACTAGCATATTGAAGAAAAACAACATTACCAATAAAAGTCCTCTTTCTATCTTTAATAAGGGATGGAATTTAAATTCATCCAGTAGTGAAGAAGTAGAAGGAGTGGGGGAAGAATTGATGACAAAGCAGAAAAGTACTATCCACTTCAGTTACAAAGGCACGAAGCTAATAATCTTTCATAGTTAGACTTTCTCAGTAAGTTTTACAAGAAGTTGGGTCAAAAAAGACAGTGTTTCCAAGCAGATGGCACATGAGAATGTAGGTCGGGTCTTCTGCCTTATTATCAGCATCTTCTAGAATAGATTTCGAGCTCTGGCAGTGCCTTAATGTGACTGGGAAAATCGACTGTTTTCTGTTTCATTTGTTAGGCTATCTTTAAAAAAGTTTCTCTTTATAAGTAACAATTGCTTTTATTTATGAGATAGAATTTTGCACATATATTTCACTGAGACAGTTTAGAAGAGCATTGAACTGGAAATTAGAAGACTAAGTTTGAATATTGTTCTTGGGGGCAGCTAGGTGGCACAGTAGATAGAGCACCAGCCTTGAATTCAGGAAGACTGGAGTTCAAATCTGGTCTCAGACACTTAACACTTCCTAGCTGTGTGACCCTGGGCAAGTCACTTAACCCCAGCCTCAAAAAAAAGTGAATAATGTTCTTCTCATTTTAGTGGCTGTGTGATCATGAACAATTTAATTCACCCTCTGAATCTCAGTCTCCTCATCTGTAAGATGGGGACAATAATACTTGCCCTACATACCTTGAAGACTTATTATGTGAAAAGTGGTTTGAAAATGAAAAAGTCATTTTCAAATGAAATAATATATTTTAATGATTAAAAATTTCATGTATGTAATATGTATATTTTTTGATCTTTACAATATTCAATTTTTGGAGTGCTTTTATTATTCCCATTTGTGATAACTAAGGTAGAAAAAGCTATAAAGCTAAAGTTACAAAGATGTGATTTTTTTCACATGGTGATGGAACTCTTTGTAAGATTCCAATCTTCAATTCCCAGGTCCTCTGATCTTTCTCCCAGAACCCTGTTGTAATATAACTATGAACGGCTATATTAAGTGTTCAACAGATAATTTACTTTCTCTAAGCAGAGGCATGAGTAGAGTGTGGGAATTGGAGATCTGGCCTGAGACACTTATTAGCTGTGTAATAGTGGGTTGTCTCTTAGAGACTAAAGTTTCTTCATCTTTTACATGTGAGACAAAACAACTATATTTACTTATTATAACCTTACACTATTGTAATGAGGAAAACTTTTCTGCAAGTCTTAGAATCATGTATAAGAAATTTGTTTTCTTCAGATAGTTCATGGTAAACTAGATACTCCACAACATGTGATGTTTTACCTTAATATCCAAGCTGTTTAATCATTTAGATGAAAATTACCATCAGTTAGAAGTATAATCCAAAGGTATAGCATTTTTTTGTGCATTTCCATATTTCAATGACTCCATAATTCCAGTGACAATGGTACTCCCATGATGATGGCACAGATCGCAGAGCATCCACACTTTCTCATTCTGTGCAATTCTTCTTCATGTTTTTAAAATAGACCCTTCACAAATTGTACACTCAATGTGTTAATGGTATTCCTCTAGTCATTTTTTTTGCCAATAAACGTTTATGAAGCACTACTATGTGCCAGGCATCATGCTAAGTGCTGGGAATATAAAAAAGCAACAGACAGAGCTTGACTTCAAGGAACTCACAATATAATGGAATAAATAAAAAACAAAAAAATTACAAACAAATCATATGCAGAATAAATAGAAATATCAGAGGAAGATGATAATATCAAGAGGAATTGGAAAAGACTTTCTGTAGATATTTCATCTGGTACTTGAAGGAAGTCAAGGAAGGCAGTAGGTGAAGAGGAGGGAAAGCATTTCAGGCTTGGGTGACAGCCAGAAACCATGCATAGAACAGAGAAATTGAGTGTCTTTATTTTGTGGAAGAGCAGAGTCAGAACCACTCAATTGAAGAGTATATAATAAGGAGTAAAGAGTAGGCAGACTGGAAAGATAGGAGAGGCTGGGTTATACAGGTATTTGAATGTCAAACAGCATTTTATATTTGCTACTGAAGATGGTAGGGAGCCACTGAAGGTTATTAGTAGAGAGATGAAATGGTTAGATCTGTGCTTTAGGAATATCACTTTAGTGCCAGAATAGGAAATAGTTTGAAGTAGGGTTGTGATGTGAGTTGATCCACAAGTGGGCTATTGTAATAGTCCAAACATGAAGTGATAAAGGCTGGCACTAGAGTGCTGACAGTGTTAAAGAAAAGAAAAGAAGAAGAGTGTTCTAGAATTGGGAGGTCTTGACCACAAATTGGATTTAGGAAGTTAAAAAGTAGTGAGGAGTTGAAGATGACACCAGGGTTGAGAACCTGAAGGACTGGGAGGATGGTGTTACTCTCTATAGTAATAGGAAGATGGGATGGGAAGGGTTCAAGGAGAAAGTAATAAAGTTCAGTTTTACTATTATGTGAATACCAGAATAGCCCTTGGGCCATCCATCTCTTATCACTTGCTCTCAACAGATGATCATATTTTTCTAGATAATGTCTTTTATACCATTTCCTTCATAAAAATCATTGATGATATGAAGTGGCCTACTTGTACCCACAATAGGTTTCTCCATTGTCTTTTGGGTCACCTGCAATTTTTTTTTATAATATTGTGGTGCTCCATGATTCATCAATAGATAGCATTAAAGGGAGAATATTGAAATTAATTTTTTTCTATTTAGGAAATAGCTTGAGATCATTGGAAGAATTGCATACTTTCCCAAATGAAAGTTGCCTGCTCTCTCTCTTATTCAATTTTGGATCTGGATCACTTTGGCCCTGCTGTGTTTTCTCCAAGATATATGTTGGGTTGAATTAACTCAATGGGACTATCCACCTACATATCATAGCTTTGACAATAGGATTCCTCACTCACTTTATTTTTCTCGTGTAGATATTTAGGGTAAAACTGTTTTGAGTTTAAGATCTCATTAAGAAGGCTTTGTAGTGTTCTAAGGTTTTTTGCACAGCTCCAGTAGTAGCAGACAAAGACCATCTGGAGGACCTCTCTATCTAAAGAGAATCTTCCTTCCATTTGGATTCCAAATTGGGGGTCCACCATGTCAGGATCAAATTTCTTTGGTGAGCGTATGTCTCATGTGGTGAATGATAATTCATCAATGAATAAAGTGATATCTAGTAAGCATCTGTCAAGAAATTTTGTATGCTCTTAAGATATGTATGGAAAAGAGTTTACTGGAAAAAAGCTGTTAAGATCTCATTTAAGCTACCTGAGTAAAAATTTATCTTTAAAATAGTTATCAAAGAAAAAATAAAGTGGACTCTTGTGTCCTCTGCACTTGTCAGTCAATTGTGTGATTGTGATAAAGTGGTTCGCTATAGAAAATTATTTATTGCCTTTTCATATTTTCATCATTGAGACCAAGGAGACTCATGATATACATGTAAATCATTTTCACAGGGAATTTATAGAGATGAGAAAGTAGTTATTGTTGTCCTCCAAATACCCTTTGGGGATAATAATACAGGAATAAGTTTCCATGATTTTTCTAGGCATTTGCTATTTTCTCCTTTTTATTTTTTTTTATAGATCTTGAAAATCAATTCCTCCTACCTGCTTTTAAAATTGGGTCACTTCAATTGTGGATTTCTTCATTCTATGTGTAGTCTTATATAGCTTTTATGGTACTACTTTTACTTCTTCCTATTGCACATTGCAAACTGACACACAAGCCAAATCAAGTCAACAAGCATTTATTAAGAGCCTACTGTATGTCAGGCATTGAGCTAAACATTAGGGATACAAAGAAAGACAAAATTCAGTCCTTGCTTTCAAGTAACTCATGCTCTACAAATGTTGGATTCTACCTCCACCTTTGATACTTTATCAAAGAAATGCTGACATGTGTTGCATTGGTTGTTCATTCCCAGTCCTTTGTTTCATCTTTACATATTCCAGGAATATCTGATTTAGTGTGTCTTATTCCCAGTTTCCTACAGATTTCTTATTTTCTTTCCACCACTCTTTTCTCTTTTAGGAAGCAATACTACTTTTAATATTTCATTATTTTACTGTAAGATTGTGCAAATAAATTTTAATTCTCAACTAGTGTTACTTTAAGTACTATGACTCTGTCTGGTAAAGAAATCAAGAGTATTCTGGGTGAGATAGTTTTTGTGGTTTTTTTTGACTTCTTTAATTACTTATTAAACCCAAACAAACTTCACCAATGATTTAATCTATCATATGGATTGACTCCTGACTGGGAAACTCCTTCTTCCAATGCATGTCACTCATTGTTTTGAAACTTAAGATCTTAGAGAGTTGCCTGTACACTGAGTGATTAAGTACCTTGTCCATTATCACACAGCTGATATGTGCCAGAAAGGACTTGAAGTTTTCTTGTCTTTGATTCACTATGCACTTCATATGTTTTCTCTCTGGAATTTCTATATCTATATCAGTCTCATTTTCTTCATTCTATTTCCATTTTCATTGGTCAATAGCCTTTTTCAATAGGCCTGGTTGGATCTATCATATTTGTATGCTTTATCTTCTCATCTTTATTCTCTCTTTTAGTTTGGTGGCAATTTTATTTTCACAAATTGATTTTCTTATTGCATATTGTTTCAGAAACTTCATCGATTCCAGGAGCCAATCATTTCTTGTTAAATAAGATGTAGTCAGTTCCATTTTTTTAGTATATTATTTTGAGCTTACCATGTTCAACACTGTGACTTTCAGTGTCCCTTACACCATATACACAGCCATCTTGCCATTTTTGCCTCTGAAGAAGTTCTCACCTCCTATCCACCTTTCTCTATGCACTCAGCCACAACCTTAGTTGAGGAACCCATCACTACCCACTTATACTCTTGTAATAGCCTCCAAATCAATCTCTTTGCTTTAAATCTCTTCCCACTACAATCCATCCACCACATAGCTGATAAAGTGATTTTCCTTAAGCACAGATTTTACTATGTCACTTTGTTATTCCACTGGTTTCCTATTGCTTCTATGGTAAAATATAAAATTCTCTGGGTAGTTTTCAAAGCTCTTTTCAACCTGTCTCCAAATTTCCTTGATTTTTGATACTAATAGGAAGTGAATTAATTCAGTATTCACTGATCCAACCAAATAAATATAATTTTCTCTTTATTGCACTTCAAACTAGGCCTAGGTGAGATTTTCTAAAGTCCTTTCAGAGAAGCATTTATAAGTACACTTAACTAAAGTTTATTTTATTTTTTTTTGCTTATTATTTGCTCAGAGTAAGTGCCTTAGTCCTATATCTCTAGGCTATAACAAGTAGACTACATGCCTGGGAAATGTGACACTTGGATCCTATTTCTGGCACTGCCCCTGGCTCACTATGTAATCTAGTATAAATCACTCATGTCTCTGCTTTCCCCATTGGCAAGTCAGCTGCTGAGATCACTTAGTACTGTCTAAGTCTAGGATATCAAAATTGTTCTCTAGCCATGGGCTTGGAAACAGAATGGGGTGGGGAGATGGGGTTGGTGTCCTTTATCAGAGGAACCAGTTAATAATTTCCTCCTAAGAATACTCAAAAGCATTTGAACCACATTCATCAGAACATCAGATACATATGAAGCCATTTTTCTTGCTTTTTAGTTTAAAAAGAAACCAGGTGGATTTTTCTTTCACTTCTGAAAAGTACCACAGTGATGATTCAGGGAGATAAAAAAATAATCAAGTAAAATAATTTCAAAATTTTGTAAGGAAAGTATTGATCCTATAAACTTTACCTATGAGGTTTCTCCCCCTGGCAAGAGAAAGAACCTTTTCTGAGGTAAAGCTTTCTTTATCTCATTAAACTATTAAATCATATGCATTGAATGTTCTGAATGTACTCTGGCTTATTTCATAAAATCATTTATATTCTTGTTGAAAAGAGCCAACCCACTGAGTGTTCCCCACATTCATTCAATGGCTTTATTTCTTTTCAGCAGAATCATCACCCTTACTATAAGTTGGCTCATTTCAAGTAAGAGGGTCATAATTAATTCAGGGTGACTTTAAGTGGGACTTGTTTGAATCTGATCTTCTTTGTTGAGTTAAAAACTAGGTCTTTCTGTTAATAATGTCACATTTATATAGCACTTTATACTTCACAAAGTACTTTCCTGACAACAATATTGTGAGGAAAAAGTATAAGCAACATTTTGCTTTAAAAAGAGGGGAGTATGAAGGGTTAGGAAACTGATTTCATGACCTCATCTGCGTGGAAGGCTGTGAGAGTAGAAATCTCTTCTATTAATATAGATCAGAAACTTGTCTTCAGTTTATAGTCTTAGAGAGTTGCTTGGTTAGCAATGAAAAGTTAAAAGATTTGCCCCAGGTCACATAAGAAGTGTTAGAATCTTGACTTGAAACTAGATCTTCCTGACTCCATATTGTCTCTCATTTCTATTTTATAGAGGAACAACCAAGGATGAGAAAATTAGAATATTTCTAGCACTGCATAGCCAGTAATGTTAGCCTAAGAACTTGGATACAGATCTGACTGAAATTCATTGCCCTGAGATTTAATGCAATTCTCACTCAAAGAACCATAGCCTATGGGTTTGTGTAGATGTGTGTGTGTGTGTGTGTGTGTGTGTGTGTGTGTGTGTGTGTGTGTGTGTGTGTGTGTGTGAGAGAGAGAGAGAGAGAGAGAGAGAGAGAGAGAGAGAGAGAGAGAGAGAGAGAGAGAGAAAGAGACAGAAACAGACACACAGACACACAGAGACAGAAAGAAGACACACAGAGACAGAGAAAAGAGACAGAGATGGGCAGAGAAACAGACAGATATATAGAAAGGCAGAGATCACAGAGAGAATTGTACTAAGTCCTGGAAGATCACAGTGTAAACTACATTTTCTTTTTTTTTAGTGCTCAACATTTTTATGTAGGTAAAACGTTAGGCAGTTAGATGACATAATAGAGCCACAGGTTTGGATTTAGGAAGATCTGAGTTCAAATCCTACTTCAGACACTGAATGATCCTGGGAAAATCACAATTTTAACCTCATTTTCCTTATCTATGAAATAAATAAAATATCACTTCCTTTACAGTTGTTGTGAAGATCAAATGAAACAAAATATGTAAAGTGCCTTGCAGACTTTAAAGTATTAATAAAGGCTAGCTGTTACTGAAATAGTCATCATGGGGGTAAAGGGACAAAGAAGAAGGCAAATTCAGCTTGAGTCATATGGGGGGGAAGCTTATCTTAGTTACTTGTATTATGATTATGATTTATAAGTCTTAGGTATTTGTGGATGTTTTTTTCAAATTACTATT
>NC_133622.1:42505235-42557735 GCF_048593235.1 Sminthopsis crassicaudata
TAATATTTTTTCTGGTTCCACAAATGTGGACACTCTGATGATGAATACAACCCTTCCTTGCCTTCTGATTATATTTTTGTCTGTGATTTCTCAAACACTTCAGAGCGTTCAACTGTGGATTTCCTCTAGATGTTTTGACATTGTTTGGATATCAAAGGAAAATGACTGATACCTGCTGATTCTTTATTCTTGCCACTTGATCTGTTTTTTTTTCATCTTTTTTCATTTGTTCATGTTTTCCAAGCCACCTTTTAAACCACTTTTCTAACATAAACTTTTGCTAGTAAAATGTTCTAGCCTATTTGCACTTGCCAAGTGCCTAACTAGAGTCCCATGGATGATTTTCAATTTTCATTCTTTAGATACACTGTTCTCATACCATTACTATAGATACCCCTGATAAATCAGTGAGTGGATTACTCTCGTCAAGATTTTTGTGGCCATAGGAAAGTAGATACATGGGTTGTTAGTTATAGATATTTTCTAAGTTACTTTCACCTCAATTTTGACTTTCTTGATATAAATGAAACCAGAAGGCAAATAAAGATCCAGCTAAATGAAAATTTGACTCACAAATTCTCTTTGGAGAAGCAAATAATAAATTAGTAAAAATGGTTTTAAGCATTTGTCCAAAGGAACATGAAATACTTTGTGTGACACTTTATGTTGTCTTGCAGTACTATTGATAAGTAGTTCAAAAGTATTTAATGAAATAAATTTTTTTGATGACTTTTTCTCTTTACTTCAGTGTCATTTCCATATATAACCTTCTCCTCCTCTCCACCTCCACCATGGCCACTGAAGAATTAAACACTCCCTTAAATGAAGACAAAAACAGCTAAGCAAAAGCAACCAACATATTGATGGTTCCACTGCCAGGAGGTATGTTTCATTATTTCTTCCCTGGGATTGAGATTAGTTTTTAACAATTATTCAGTCAACTGCTGTTTAGAAGTTTTTTGATGATAAGCATTTACAAAATGACCCCATGAAGGCAATGACAACTTATGCACTACTATGTTTCAAAGGATGAGGAGGAAGAAACATTTAAATACTGCTTTGCTATAGGGCAAAGAGCTATATAAAGGGAGGAAAACACTTAGAAACCTTGGTGTAGAAGGAAGAAACAAGAACAGCCAAAGATTATTTTAAAAACTCTTACTTGCAAATATAAATACTTCATGAAAAATTGGGAAGTTCCAATCCTGATGAAAGATAAATAGAATTGAAAAAATAAAAATGAATTATCTTTTAACAGGCAAGAAACAACTGATTATTCATGTGGAAATCATTTCTGAAACAGCCATTTGTTTAGTCAAGTCATCTACTTGTTAGAGAGAATGAAAATAAAAAGATGATGATATGTAACTGAAGCAAATTCAACTTGAACTATTTAACAAGCTGTTGGTGCTGAAAATAGGAAATGGATAAAAGCACAGGCATTGAAATGAACTATTACCATTTTCTAAAAAAGTTTACTTACAGTAAATCATTCATCACAAAAAGATACCAAAAGAGACTGTCTTAAGAAGCAAACAATTTCCTTGGTAAATGGAGAGTCATGGATGTCGAGGGCAACTCAAGTTTAGAGTATAAACTTGTTTTATTATCTTCCTAAGGAAGAGAGCAGCAGATCATCAGCAGTATTGGCTCAAACAAAAAACCAGAGGAGGTAGAGGAGTGTGTGGGAAAAAATGAAATTGTGGAGAACCCCAAAATATAATATATCTGTGAAAATTTCTATAATATCCTTTTTTCTTCCCTCCCATTTGAATTGTAATATTATAGTCTCCATTATGTGGTATAAGGAACTAGAACATGAACTAAGATCATCAAAGATAGGAACAGCACTTGGACAAGACCATACACAGCAGGTATTTTGAGGACATTGAAGGGAAGAAGGGAGAATCAATTCTCAAATTCTTTGAAAGAGGGAAAAATACCAAATATTTGAAAAGTCATTATCCTTATTAAATTTAATATTGTTGTTTTTTTTAAATTATCATAGTCTGTTTGGTTCTGCCCTCCCATTTATTAGTTATCCCTTCTAGCTTTCTGTCATTTTCATTTGTCATTTAATAAGCCTGCCTTCCTTCTACCTTCCCATCGGCCAATTTCTAGTCACTTATATAGTAGATATCAATCAAATCCCAGGCTATTCTACTTGTTACTCCTATTTATAGGACATTTCTACTCCAGGATATTGCTTAAGGGAAGAAGAAAATACAGTTATAGTTTCAATAGGTCATTAAAGGTAGGGCCTATTTCAGTTGGCAAAAAGGCAAACAATGGCCACCTTTTTCTAGATGCTACCTCTTATGCCTAAGGTATTCTGTCCTAGATAATAGCTCTAGGAATCAAATCATATTGGAATCACTGTGGAAATGTGCCAAGTTATCATTGCTTTTTGTCTCCCCAGTAGCCAAGTTTTAATTCAACTTCCTCTTATACCATTACTCGGCCTTGTAGACATTCTTCTTTTGATATGGATCCCTGTCAGGTTCCTTTGTAAAAATGTAAACCTATTACATTCTCTTTATTCACCTTGGCACTAATGTCCTGACTTCAAATAAATGTCCCGAAGCCCTTTTGGCTAGCTTTTATAGAGTAATGCATTTCCCTGGTACCTTCCATCTGCTGTCCTTCTGTACTCATTTAAGATTTAAAATGAGGTAAAAAAAATCACAAAGACATAAGTAGTGACTTATAATTTCTTTGTGCATCTCTGTTTTTATGCTATTATTTCATTAACACTTTTTTGACCTATGGGATCTCTTCTTCATAGGGATGACATTTACTTTATACATTAGTATTTTGATGGATCCACGATTGCACCACACACCATCAGAGCCTCCTAAGCAGGGACGCTGGGAAATGCTTGTCTATTAATCAGTTTTCTACAGGATCATCTTGCTCTCTTCTACCGAGGGATGGAATATGGGACTCAAATTAAAGTTTGGGAGATGAAATTGTTTCTAAAAGTGCTGTTTCTCATCCTTTGAAGATCTTTTCCCTAAAGAAGTTGATTTCTTGTATAGAATATGATCCCTAGCTAAATAAGTAGTCATGTTAGACTAGTTTCTCTTTAATAATCATATGATTATATGGATTTTTAGATTACAACCCCTCTTGTTCCTCATCTAGATTTTTTTTATTTTTGTTTGTGTGCTTCCATAATTCCTTTATAACCCAGCTTACTATAGGATTTCTTCTGCTTCCTTTAATATCACTAAGGTACTAAAAGGCAGGGATCAGCTAGGTGATGCACCATATGGAGTTCAAATTTGGCCTCAAATACTTACTGGTTGTATGATCCTGGGCAAGTCACTTAACCATGACTGCCTCAGTTTCCTTATCTACTTGGAGAAGGAAATGGTAAACCATTCTATTATTTTTGCTACAAAAACCACAAAATGGGATCACAGAGTTAGATATAGCTGAAATGACTCAACAATGTAAAAAAGTCACAAGTATATATGTATGTGTATCTATGTATGTATATGCATATTTAATCACACATACTTGCAAACATATACACAAATAGCAAAGGCTTACCCACAGATATATCAGTGACTGTAGTTATTATCCTGGTTTTATTTTATTACTGGTTTATATTATTATATTGTATTATTGATCATATTATTATATATGTTTATATAACATAATATAATATTATTATATTATATTATTACTGGTTTCTCTAATATCTTGGGGATGCCAACGATGATGATGACCATTTGACTATTTTATGAATTAAAAGGAGTTTAGTAAAAAAAAATTAGACCAATGAATAAACATTTAACAGTAATAGGCTTTTATTATGGCACATTTGAATTAATATTTGTGGCTTAAGGAATCAGAGCTGGGGTGGATGGGTGGGAATAAGAGAAGGAAACAACACATTTGGGAAATCCATACCTTCACAGTAAGGAGAGGAAAGTGATAAGCCTTGGGCACTGGGTGACACAGGTGAGAACCTTGGATTTATTGATAAGAGGGCAGACTCTCATTTAGGAACACCTGATTGGCTTTCATATCAAGGAAAGGAGGCAGCAGAGATTGGTCAGGCAGAGGGATTTCCCTATATATGAGCAAAGGAACTTCCAGAAGAAATCTTTTCAGTAATGGAGTCAAGGAGGAAGTGTATTGGATAAGAAAAAGGAAACATGTTTGGAGAAAGCACAGCTTGCTATAAGAGGACCTCAGATCTCAGTCACAGGGATGGTAATATATATATATATATATATATATATATATATATATACATATATGTATATATATATATATATATATATATATATATATATATATATATATATATAGTTTATTTGTTTTTTTTTTTTTGCTATGATTCATAAAACAGTTAATAAAAATTTCAAAATAAGACATCAATTTCTTTCCCCATTCTCAATATTCCCAGAACTGGCTCCTTAGTCCACATAGGTTCTACCTGGCTTTTAGGAGTTTGTAATCATTACACATTTTTAAATTGATCTCATTAGTCATCTCTGCTTAAGGTTAAATTTTTGATTAACCAATTCTTTAGCATCTTAATTGAGAAATGGCAAGTGGTACCTAGCTTCATTAGTTAGCTACCATAGTCCTTGCTTTTATTTTTCTATTCAGGTTGTCAATATTTCCTCTGTATAGCTCGTCCCAGCACAAGCAGTCAGAAACTCTTCAGTGGGAGTTCCAAGTGCTTTGTGACATTTTCTGATTTTTAAACCAATTACATTTCTCCCCTTAAATTTCTTAATGATACTTTAGGTAAAGTGATCGAAATAATGAAACCTGGGAAGGTTTAACTTTAGGCTTGGTCTGAAGAACAGTTGTTGATATTGAAGTGGGAACATAACTCTCCCAGCAGATGGATATATCATAAAGGAGGCAATGAGCAAGCCCAAACTAAGATTGGAGATACAGAAGATGTGTGATCTGTGCTGTAAGAAGCATGGCCTAGTGTAAATGAGTCTTCAGTTTTCAGCATAGCCCTCTGTTAGTACAGGTTTTTTTCTGGGGGACCCTCTGCTGTTCTCAATTTCTTGGCTTATAAAATTAATTCTATTCCTCCCACTGTATACCATACTATTAACTAGCAGAAATTTCATTCCTTTACCAGTCTCCTATCCATCAGATTACTGATTTTCACTTTGTTTTCACCTACATTATTATTAATATTAATAAATTATGTTATATAATCAATTAGTAATAATATAATATATTCATAATATATAATTAATTAGAAATAATATTCATATTGACAAAATGGCATTAAGAGTGGCCAAGCAATATATTTCTTTTATACAACTTAAATTAAACTAATTTTTATGCCTAGGGAAAGTAATCAGAGTATTTTAACTTTAAATTAAAGGTATCAGTTTTAAAATATTTCAATGAAAGAACTGAGGAAGAGGTAACTCATCTACTTGTTATGATTTAAGCTGGATGCTGTGGTCAATCAACAGTTCAAATGGATTGACTTATAATTGATTTAATCTCAAAAGAGAAGGTGCTTGTTCTGAAATTTCATCTCACCCCTAGCAAAGGTGCTGAGAGGTAACATCTAGGGAAAATGACAATGTTGGATGAGTTGTGGGAAATTTAGAGACCTATTTGTAATGTTGGTGGAGCTGAATTGTTGTGGCTGTTTGAGGAAGCAATTTGGATCTATGCCCAAGAAATTAGTAAACCATATATGTTCTATGACCTAGCCACACTACTACTAGGTCTAACGCTCAAAAAGATCAAAGAAGGAAAAGATCTATGTATGCAAAAATACTTATAATTGTTCTTTTTTTATAATAGTAAAGAGCTAATAAAGACCCAAAGGAGTGCCTGTTAGATGAGAAATTGGTGAACAAATATAGTATAAGAATGTAATAGAATACTATATAAAGAAATGATGAATGGGATGGTTTCAGAGAAACCTGGGAAGATGTGCATGAAATAATGCAGAATGACATGAGCAGAGCTAGAAGAACAATTTACATTTTAACATCAACATTGTAAAAATGAGTAATTTTGGCTAACTTAAGGTCAATTCGGTAATCAATAATGATTGCAGAAGACTGATGATGAAGAATATTACTTCTTGACAGAAAGGCAATGGATAGAACAAGGCATATTTTTGAACATAGTCAATATTGGAAATTGTTTTGTTGGACTTTACTTGCATATGAATTGCTTTGCTCAGCAATGTGTAATTTTTATAAGGTTTTGTTATCCTTTCTCCCCCCTTTTCAATAGTAAGTAGTTGAATAAGAAAAATAATAACGTACAAAAAGAAAAAAGAAACCTTAAGTTTTGGCTTATATCTCATTCTCTCCAAAAGGGAGGAGTAGAAAGGTACTTAATGTTCAATGTCAATAAGAGACTTGATATTTATTTTCTCCACAGAAGCACAATGATGTTGTATACATAAAAAGTCAAAATGTACATTGACTGAACAACTTAAAACAGTATTCAGTAAACCAATTTACAACTAATATTATCCTGATAAATAAACCTCATCAGAAAACAAGGCCATTTGAAAGGTTTTTGATTAAGGCATTTTATACTTCATCTTGGCTCTGTGCTGTCTAAACAATTGTTCTTCTATATCTTCTGCTAAAATGTGCCAGATATCTTGTTGATCATCTTTTCCAAGAGCACTGGTGTAATTGTTGGGTACTTCTTCTTACTGGTTACCAGTTAGCTCCAACCCAAAGTACCTGGGGCCATCTATAACATTTGAACTCATGAGTACATGTCTATGCTTGGACATCTTCATTTTAGAAAGACATTCATTCATTTAATATCAGAAAAGAGCAAAAACAATAGAGGCAGCCTCAAACTGAGTCCACTGCTTGCTTAGGGAGCTTTAGATGTCAGACTCTTGAGTAAGGAATACATCAAGCTGTCCTGCTTTGTACCCCTCACAAGAGGAATATTAAAGCAAGGCAATGAGCTAGAACCTTTTCTCCTTTTAACTCATGTAGTACCTGTGCATGATCAAACTTTTCATTTGGCTTATTCTTTATTGAAAATGCACCAGCCTTTTTTTATACAAAAGCGGCAAAACCAGCTTGAACCTTGTGGATCTAGCTTCCTCTCTACCTCAACTCCCACCCACAAACACATTAATACCAACAGAATATAAATTCTTAAAAGGCAGGCACTAGTCTATTTGAAGGTAGAACAAAAAAAAAGATTTTCTAATGTGGGCAAAGATGAAAAATAAATTTACTCCAGTAGAAAATGTAGTCATTGAGGAATTTGTATTTGGTTAACTTCATTCAGATTTTAAAAATACCATATTGATCCATGAGCTTAGGGGAAAGTGTGTGTGTATGTGTGTGTGTGAAATTATAATAGACTGAATAGAGCGATAGGTCATTTAATGATCCAATGAGTAAAAATTGTATCTGTATTTATTTTAGACTTAATGTGGAATAGGAGATACTACATGGCAAAAGAAGTAAAAGGGTATGAATATTTAGAACATTTTGGTGAAATTTAGGTAAATGTTTAGGAAAGGTAGCTATAGCATAAAGCGTTTTAAATTCTTTCTGAAGGAAGTGAAGTTTTTTTTTTTTTATAAGGATGGGCAAGGGGGACATGGTATATAGAGCAAATGACATATATAGGAAAAACTGAGAAGTAGGAATTCAAAAACTTGTAGTAGAAAAGATGAACATTGTAAAGAATCCATTCACATTGTTGTGATGACTAACATATAAAAACTTCTTCCCTTTTGTGTTTATCATGAACAAATACTGTTTTTCAAAGATAATAAAAGTATTTAATACTTAGATATTTGAAAGAGCTGTGATTTACATGTATTCTGTTCACATCATGGGGGTGACTGGTATGGTACCCTCATGATCTGGAAAAGTCTGCATACATTTTTAGCTCTCCTTTAATACTAGAGAAGAAATCTGAATTATTATTGTGCTAAAAATATCTTGGTATTATATAACACTATACATATATTTAATGCATTTTGAGTTTCTAAACTTTTGCTGTGTCATCTGCTGGCCTTTGTGTATCATCTGTAGCTTCTGTAAAACTTCCAAAAAGTTCCCATTTAATTTCTTAAGCTGATCTTCAATATATTGAAACAGCAATAGGGAGAATTGTGATGTGAAAGGGATAACTGTAATTTGTATGGCGTCTTTCTTTTATAAGCAGAGGCTCAAGACCATGTGTTTTTAAAAAAAGTTCTCATGGTCAACAAGAATTCATCAATTTGGGGCCAACCTTCTGTTGAGGAGGCTCTTTGAACTTAGCTAGCTCATCAACAGGGTCTGTATTTTGCAACTTGGTTGAATCCAGTTTAAGAGACATGTTGCTGGATGAATCAGAAGCTTTAATAGAGGATATATATATGTAAAATGGCACATATGCTGCCAGAAATTTTTTTTTACAGATTTATTCTAGTGAAGTAAACTAAGCTCAGTTGGTCATGTCTACAAATAAATCTTATTCTTCACCTTGAGTCTATCACTTTTCTGTCAGAAGGGGGGTAGTATGCTTCTTTATCAGTCTTTAAGAATTGTGGTTGGTCAGTTGATGAAAACCTTTCAGAATTATTCATCTCTGCAATGTTGTTCTTATATATAAATTGTTCTCTTGAAGAATTAACCTTTAAATAATTTTATCTTCAGGGTATCATGATCAGGGTATGTAAATTCAAAGAATACGAGAAAAGGAAGCCTAGAACCAAAGAACAGAAACTAGTCTATATTGCTTGTTTGGATCCAGAATAAGGGGACCTTAAGGGAGAAGGAATTGGGGGAGGGACCCAACTCCCTAAGAAAAAAACAAAGATGGCCAATAGGAAGCAAACCGTCTAGTTATATTGTAGAACCATGGCTCAACTACTAGGAAAATATCTGCTAAAAACTACAGAAATTTTCCATAAACTGTATCATACTTGGAATTCTGCACTGGGAGATTTCAGTCAGAGAATCACACAAGAAATAGGAAATAGCCAAAGAGTCAAGACATTAAGGGATCTGTTACAATTGGAAGCAGGCTGATTATTCTGGTACTTGTAATGGCTCAATTTGTATGCTCGGGTTTCTATGATCTCTATTTCATTTTTATTAGTAACCCCTCTCACCACCAAAGACTCTTCCAATTTTCCCCATATCATACCAACAGTGAGACCCATATAATGCAGGTTTTCTCCTGACTTCTTTTGACCTTTTTGTCAAAGAGCAGCCCCTAACACATTATTTTAAAAAGATGATAGTTCTATTTATTTGTTACATAAGGGAACTAATATTTAACTACAGCAGCAGGTAAAAGATCTCTTCTCTGGTGTAGATTACAACTTGTTTGATGCTTGTCTGTAGCTTCCCATAAAGGATCTACCCATCAAAGTGTGCCCTGATCAGAGAAGGTGCTGTGCTCTATGAACAAAGCAGAACTGAATTAGCTCAAAAGAAACCCAAGATGCGCTAAGTTAGAGAATCCTCCCCAAATGTTCATAGGGACTCTTTGTATTTGACTTGTGGCAAAGCATCCGAGCTCGTATTGGTCTGATCAACCACAGTTGGACATATTGTAACTTGATTCTAACACAGTGATGTCATTATACTGCAATGATGGACAACAATTAATTTTTGTCTATATCTTCCCATAAAAGACCTACCCAATGTGTTGGAGACCTTCTTCTGGGTCTTGGAATGCCTTGTAAACACACTCAGGCTGTTATCCCTCACCATACATACAAACATACACACATATATGTATATAACCAGATTATTTTTGCTTAGCCCATACATTTCACAGCTTACATACAGGCATAGGGTGGAAAAAAGAGCAGAAGGTAGAAAACTTACTTAATAAGCTATATAAATAGGGTTACTATTAGATCAGAAAATGACAACTATGTGAATTATAAATTCATATTTAAGTTAAACTTTAAAATCATTTTCTATTTTTAAGATGTAGATAATAAAGAGACACTAAATATGCAAAAATAAAGGTATGGCTACATGACTCCAAGTCTCTGGAGTCATTCTCCCCTGTGCCTATGTTTGAGAGCTCTATTAGGAAACTTCCCCCGTTCAGAAAGGAAAACCAACAGGACACATCTTATCTGTGGCCCCCATTGCACATTCTTTGCATCTGCGGCTGTGTGACTAATTTGCCTCTAAGATCAGACATAAAGAGCACCGTAGGGAGAGGTCTGTGATGAGTCTGTACGTTCAGACTCATTGGCAGCTTTTTGCTTGATCAGTGCCTTCCAAGGTCACTCTTGTTCTCAGAAGATTGCCAATAGGGAAAAGTGTGCAACAGGAGAGAAGGCTTAAAGGAAGAAGGAATAATGAGTAGTTAGGTGAAAAATCAAGGAAACAGGGCAGATAAAGGTAGCAGTATCTTCAAATAAAAGAATCACATCTTAATTATTTACTAGCTAAGTCTCTTGCCATTTTCCTTGAACTTGGTGTGAGCAGGAAGCCCCAATTTCTTGTACCCTGAGTCATAGATCCTTCAAAGATACCAATAAAAACTGCAATACTCTCATTACCATTCAGACAGGACTCCCTTTTCCAGACAAGTCCTGCCTACAACAGGAAGGAGGGCACGAACAATGCTGACAATCAAATGAGCTGCCTGATTTTTCTGAGTAAGGCTGATTTAGAAAAGGGAAGAAGGGAGGGAAGATTGCTATTTTTCAATTCCTTATCAGGAGTAATCATAACACCTACTTTCTTATTTTGCCAATATCTAATTGGCCAGTGATGCTGTTTTATTACAAAAGTCAAATATAGCACTGAATTTCAGCTTACAGGGAAAAGCTGTTTTGTAATTGTGAGTTATGAACTTTTACTAATTAGTGTTTGTAGAGAACTTTGAGATCCACTTTGGAAAGTCACTACAGAACTGCTAAGTACTATTATCATACTGCTTATCTAGAGGTGATGAATACATTTCTTGAAATAGTCTTATTCACTGTTGTATGGCTGAAAGCATGCCATACTAAATCCCTTTCGTCTTTGGATATAGAGTTTCTTGAAGATGAATGGAAAGAGGAAATTAGGGAAATTTGAAGTAGCTTGTGCAGAAGAGAACTGTTTGAGGAAAAAAGGGCTCATTTTCTTAGAATGACAAAGGCTAGAAAATGCCTTTAGCAACTTTTACACAGGCTAGGTAAGTCTAATTCTAACAAATGGATATCTATTGCTGCTACCTCAAATTTCCTCCAAATGGAGAGTCAACGAGAGAAACTGACTTTAAAGTAAACTCTGTGGCCCCTGAAAATGAAAATTGTTTGTAGGTTTAAGTAGTGGTCAGTAACTGTTATCATTTTTTGTTGTGTTTCTCCAGATTGTCTTTACCTGACAATAATAATGGAAGATTCTGCTTCTAGTTTCGGACCATTGGTGACTCTGGGAAGTAATCAAGAGGGAAGGATACCAGTTGATACTAATATGGTCTTCCGATATAGCATGGCAATATGAAGTATGGCATTATGGTTCGGTTAATTTTGGGTTTGAATCCTGCCTCAGACAGTAGTTATTTGATCCTGTCAAGTCATTTAACTTCTCTGAACATCAGTCTCTCCGTCTGTAAAATGGAGATAATAACAGCATCTGCCTCAACCTAGTTATTGTGAATATCAAACCAGTCCAGTGTCTTTGCCAACAAAACTCCAAATAGGATCACAAAAAATTGGACCCAACTGAAATGACTGAACAAAGTGTTTTGTAAACTTTAAGTACTATATCAATGTGAGCCATTATTATTAGGTTGAAGAGGGAGTGAATGACAAAGAAATAAAAATTCAATAAATTGAATTTAGAAAATCTCTTTTGAAATATTTGACAATGAAAAAAATGAGAAATAATGGGATTTCTTGAAAGGAAGAGTTAGTAAGATGTTCTTCATCCATTTGGTTTGTCCTCTGCCATTTTTGGGGGGTAGCTAGATGAGGCAGTGGATACAGTCCTGGGTCTGAGAAGATGAGTTCAAATCCAGCCTTAAACACTTACTAGTTGAGTGAGCCTGGATAACTTATTTAACCCATTGAATGGACAGATAAGAACAATTTGTTCCAATGGCCATGATGGCAGCTTAAACAGATCCAATGCTTGGTCAGATATAAAAGACACCAAGATAATCCACTGCACTCTAGGCCATCAGGCTCATAAAAATGAGCTGGAAATGGCCAATTAGTCCAATATATTTGCCTAAAAGAATGCCAAATGGGGTTATGAAAAGTCAAACATCAAGGAAATGACTAAACAACAATCTTTTGAACATTTGCATATATTTTAGGAAGCTCTGTGATGTCCTAGAGCTTGATGCAAGAAGCATGCAATGTCACTGGCAACCAAGAACATTCTATAGGAAATCTCCCAATAACTTGAATGTTGCATGCATTCTCTATGACAGTTTCAAAGGTAAGTGTAGTTCTCTCTGTTGTGTGCTTCATTGATATTTAAAATCTGAGATCTAGCTAGCTTGATGAATCCACCAAGGGAACATGTATGGTTTTAGTATATGCATGGGAGACACCTTGTTGGAAGAGAATCTATATTTCCTTTTCATTCTACCAAATCAAGTTCTTTTCAATAGTCGCCAAGTAGAAGCATAGTAGATTCTTGGCCATAAAGACGTAGCTAACTATAGAATGTTGTTTGTGTAAGCCTGCCTGTTATTACATTGTCAAATCTTCACCAAAGACCTCCTGATGCATGTGTAAGTTATTCTCATTTTCTATAGATATGAGAAAGTAGACATAGGGTTTATTATTAATCTCATATCTTATCTATTTTTAGTAATAATATTTGACATTGTGTTCAATAGCT
The DNA here is from genome assembly GCF_048593235.1 of Sminthopsis crassicaudata. Classification (NCBI taxonomy): domain Eukaryota; kingdom Metazoa; phylum Chordata; class Mammalia; order Dasyuromorphia; family Dasyuridae; genus Sminthopsis; species Sminthopsis crassicaudata. The sequence goes on from NC_133622.1 coordinate 42,518,039, forward strand.
TCTCCTTTTTTAGATAACTTGAGTCACAAATTCTCAATGCCCTCCAAATTGTCACTTCCAGCATGGATCTCTACTGTGAATACATATGATCCAGATAATCTTCCCATCTTCATCTTCTCTAGTTCTATTTCTTTATATGACACATGGGAGACTTAGATCTTATAGTACAAATGTCATAATTTTACTGTTTTAGAACCATATGTTTGGAGCGAGAGGGGACCTGAGAGGTCATTTAGCCTGATGTTCTATTTCACAAATGGGGAAACTGAATTCAGAGAGTTTAAGTGATTTGTTCACAGGTAGAAAAGGATAGAAGCAAGTTCTGAACCCAGGTTGAATGATTATACAGCCATTATTCTTTCTACTCTATCTTGCTTATCCAGAATAAAAGTAGTTTTGTGACAGAAGTGCTATTTTATTTTTGGTCTGTTTGTTGTGCTCCTTTCTGGGTCATCTTTAAATGTTCTTTGGATTATCTGGCTTAATAGAGACTCCTTTCAAATTTTCCTCCTTAACAACTTCTTGTTGCTTTTGTGAGATGAAACTATCTTTTATGATCCTTTGTGAGATTTTTGTTGAGTTTATGTACTAAACTAGTATTGTATTTGGTTACCATATCTCTCTACATGTTAAAAGGATCAAATGTTTGCAGGCTGAGATAGTTTTGGGAATTTTTTTGGCCTCCCCAGTCCAGTGACTGCTTTATATTAAATGTCTTTAGGGAACGGTAATCATTTATTCCTTTATCAATTTCCCATTTTAGTGCCAGGATCTTGTTTAAATAGATAAGTTGAAAATGCTTTGAGTGCATTCCCATCTTCTGATTTTTATTCTTTATTTTTTCTTTGGTAACAAATTTGATTTTTTGTTTAATAAATGGATGGTCTTACTGTATGCAGATGACTGATTCAGAAATGATTCCCATACTGGTAGCAAATTATTTCCTTTCTGTAAAAGTGTAATCAGCTTCATTTTTTGTGATGTTAACCAATCCTTGACATATCTAGCATCTCCAGGCTCTCAGATGAGTAGGTAAGAGACTTGTCTACAGTTTATGCATATTTGATTTCTTTATTCTAAGCCATATTCCCCAACATATGAACCATAATAATAATGAAAATTATAATAAAACATTTATGTAGTGATCTTAATTTTGCAAAGTGACTTAAAATGTTATTTAATTTTTATCCTTATAACAACCCGAGGAAGTAAGCATGCTTGTTATCTTCATTTAATAGATGAGGAAATTGAGGTCCTGGATCACATAGCTAATAATTGCCTGAGGTTGAATTTGAATTCATCTTCTTGACTTCATGACCAGAGTCCTCTCCCCTATACTATCTAGCTGCCTTCGTGGAATCATAAATTTAAAATGTGAAGGATTATTATAGATTATCATATCAACCCTTCCTTTTTTAATAATTGAGGCACAGAGAGCTGTGGCCACACAGCTAGGGAGTAGCTGAGGTGGGATCTTAAACCCTGGTGAGTCTTTCTGACACCTAAGTCCATCTCTCTGTCCACTATTATATGCTGGTGTTTTTTAAATCATGTAAATTTTAAAATGATCTTTATATTGAAATCACAAGTGATAAAGTATAGATTGATTTCATTTATAAGATTTTATTAAGTTCTTATAATTTCTTTCACATCATAACTTCTGCAACAAATCTTGATTCTTAAGGTGCAATTATTTTTATGGTAGTTTTTGTTTATGTTCATCATGAGTGCTGAATTGAAAAATAACCATATTCTTTATGAAACTACATTTCTATTTGTTTTTATATGGATGATAAAAATCAATTCCAGCAACTCTTTTATTTACCTTTCCAAAAGCTGTCAGCCACCCTTCCATTCTATTTCTTTTGTCTTCTGTTTTTAATTACTTCAAGAATATAAAAATTGAAGTAATTATTTTTTTGCAATAGAATATAAATTTCTTGGTTATTGAAAAGAAGAAAGTAAACAAGCATTTATTAAGTGCTTACTATGTTCCAGGCATTATGCTGAACATTTTGTAAATATTATTTCATTGGACTAATAGCTCATATTTAGAGTATCTGCAATTAAACAGTTTGTAGGTAATATAAAATGAATATGATTGTTCTCTTTCTATTATTCTGGCCCTCTCACTGCAGAAGAAGAAGAGTGGTATATAGGATGGAGAACTAATTTTAATTTGTCTTTGTTCCATGAGTTCGTTGGCCAAAGAATTTATAACTAAATGGCTATCCTATTGGCAATTAATTGTTTTTGTCCTTAGCTAGGATGGTTCTCTCTAGAACTATGTATGTATATTACTATGTATGTATATTATTCTATACTATTAAACTGACAGATCAATTTATGGATATATTTGTAATTTGATGGGGAAAAAGAGTTATTGTTTTCTTGATGACGACTTAGTAATGGAGTTGGATCTAAACTCCTTAGTTTTTGGGTTGCTGAGAAGTTATTCGGTCATTCAGTTTACCTGCAATTTCTAATTAAAAGCATCAAACAGCAATTATAGTTCTATTTGCTATGGATGGCGTATATCTTTGACGTTTTCCCAATTTTTATTCTACAAAGATCCATATCATGATGACTTTATCTCCTGAAAGATCTTGATAAAGAGCCTGCAAGATAGCTTTTCAGCGAAATATAGTTCTTCATTTTTGAAGAGGATCAAGGATACCATGTGGTAATACCTTGACTTTTGTGTGAATTGCATTTAAGTGAGGCAGAATTGCAGTCATTAGCCCCATTCTCTCTTCTAGAGACACTGAAGTTCAATGACAAGACAAAAGACAAGATGACTGTCAATTGCCTGGGAGGCAGTACATGATTGGGAGTTTTTGACAAGCTCTAAGAACTGCACAGAGCCTGCTTCATGGTTGTCTTTTGCTGTCTTCATGTGCGTGGGGTAGATATGGAGCCTGTCGCTTGCCCTCAGCTTGGTTTAGCCCTCTATTGAGATGGTTTTAGTGGGGTGTGACCACTGTGCAAGCTACAGCTTCTTAGTGTCATGGGTGAGAGTGAGTGCCACATGGACACTGTGGATGACCAGCAGTGAAAAGGGAACTAACTATACAAGAAGGAATAAAGGAGCTCTCCTTTATCTACAAGCTCTCACCATAGTTCCACTATGTATTCCCTGGGATCTATTGCTATTTATTGAGCTAATCAAAGAGATTGATAAATTGGAGAAACAATTAGTATGTTTATTTGTGTAATTTCCTGCCTGAACCTTTAAAAAGTAATAATGGGATCTTCAGATTCACCTGGGGAGTGACATGGTAAGATCTACACTTGAGTTCACTTTGTCAGGGAAATGATGGATAGCTGAGAGTAGGGAGAGATTTGATTTAGGAAGAACAATTAGGAAGCCATTACAATCAATAGTGCAGATGATAAGTAATAAAGTCCTGAACTGAGTGCTGGGAAGGGACAGAAATCAGAGATGCTTTAGAAGTAGAAATATCAATGTCAGTATGTGCAATGAGGGAGAATGAGAATTGAGTTGAAGATGATAATGAGGTTATAGACAAATGTGATGGGAAGGATTGTGATATCCTTGATAGAAAAAGAAAATATTAACTTTTTTTCTTTGGGGAAAGATATTTTGCTTAGGGAACATTGAATTTGAGATGTTCCTGCTGTATCACTTGAAGTTGGTGATATTGAAATGAGTTCAGGAGAGAGTTTGGAGCTGAGTAGATCTAGTAGTCATCTGCAAAGACATGGTGATTAAACTCAAGGAGAGGGGAGGAAAGGAAGGGGAGAGATTGAGGGAGGAGTTGAAGAGAATAGAATTTGATAGGGCAGGAGGGAGGGAGAAGGGAAAAGCAAAGAGGAAAGGGCAGAGGGAAGAGTTATATGAGTTAAAACCCGTAGGGATATGGATATAGTAAAGGAAAATGGAAAGGAATATTAAACCAAGGAGGAGGAGAACCAAAAGAGATAAGTGTCATGAAAAGGCAAGGAAAAGAGTGAATTAGTGACTTCAGCCTTATAAGGCCAGCATACTAGACATCTGAGTCAACCACAGTCAGGGAGGTAATTAGTCAATACTTAAGCAGATTTTTCAAAATCAGTTTCTCTTTCCACTTCAGCTGAAGAGGAGAATTACCTTCTAAAAGGTCTCTCTGAGCAATTATACCTTGTGCAGCTCTGATTACTCAGAATAGGGGATCAAATAAGTCTGTTGGGGTCAATCTTCTTGTTATTAAGAAAAACTGACATGTAGGAGCTTTTAGAAAGTGATTGATTATAGTGATTTTTTAAAAAAAATCAAGCAAGAGTTTCAGATAGATGAAGCCTATAGGGAAAATTCTTTCTCCCCAGGAATTTTGATATTGTTAAACACTGGCTATGGATGTCAGAATTGTGCTATTAAATAGTAGTTTCAAATTGATATAGATGTTGAAAAAGCAACCTTTTTCTAATTTGGCTATTTTCTAGTTTCTGTATCCATGTACATGACATCTAGTAGTGAAATCTTTGGAAATGGAGGACACTTACTTGTAAGATTTGTTTGTGCCAGAGACAAGCCGAGTATAATAAGCTTTATATGAAGAAAATTCCATATGAGAATATATTGATTCATGATAGGGGCAGACATTGACAAGCTGTAGCAAATGGAGGGAAAAGTGCATTCCAGAATGAAATTGGATTTCTACTGTATGGGGATCAGTTAAAAGAAAGTGGGATGCATCACAAGGAGAAGAGAAGGCAAGACTTAGTGACATGGTCCCTATTTCTGAGTACTTGAAAATGTCGTGGAGAAAAAGGATTTAAGTTTTTCCCATCTCTTCCAAGAGGGCAAAAATAGGGATAATGATATAAGTTATACAGGACCAAATTTAGGCTTTCTTCTACTTTATAGAAAAACTTACAGAAAAGCTTCAGAAAAAGACTAGAAGACCAGTGATTGGATGTGTTGGAATAAGATCCTTTTTCAATCACAGATTGGGGGGGTCTCTTTAACTCTGAAATTCTGTTATCTGGGTGATGGAGAATATTTCCAATGCCTTGGTAGTGGAGGTGGTGGTGATGGGGAGAGAGAAAGGAGGGGTGTTTTTGAAAGGAAAAAAAAAGGGGGTAGATAAGTGATGTAATAATGTATAGAGCAGTGGCTTTGGAATTCAAATCCAACCTCAGATATTTACCAGCTGCTGATCCTGCGCATGTTACTCAAACCTGATTGCCTCCAAAAAAGAAAGAAAAAAGGAGAAAAATGCTATCCTCAATGGTTATCTAAATTAGGGAGAAAGATGGGCTCTCTCTTTGACTGTAACATTTCTTCACTTTGTGTTCCTGGCCCCCTCAGAACCTTCTTTCCCTGCTTCTCCAGACTTATATTTACAGTGAGAATGACTTATGGTTTCTACTTCTCCTTATTTAATAGAACACTTGGGATGATAGTGTCAGAAATGAAATAGTTATCTTTTACTCTGAGTATCTGCTCTTAAAAATTACATTGAAATTGCTCTTTGTACACAGTTTGTTTAATCGAGTTGCATAATTTTTTTTGCCATTTCTGTACATTTCCACTATAAAATCACCTAGTTTAGAAGGCTTTCATGTCAAGTTTAAGAACTGTTCTTATATCTCTGAGCATTATAAAAAGAAAAGAATTAGGCATTACTATTCACTAAAGTATAGTTATAGTTAACTTTGCTCATCAGAAATTCTTTCTGAATATGGTAGAATTGGAGTTTCTTTTAAAGTGGTGTTGAATTTAGAGTATCTTACAAAAATGTAGCTATTTTAAGCATTTCACTTTAAATAAGAGAGTTTAATTCCTTCCTTATACTCTTTTCCTAAAGGACTAAATAGACAAGCTGTGTATGTAAGAGTAGATACTTACAAAGTGTACATTTTTTACTATAGTGGTACTCTTTCCTTCTGGCTAATAAGATAAATTAGACTTTAGAAGATCTACTTTGAACTCTGTCAGTATCTAGGTTGGAATGTCTCGTTTACTCTCTTAGGGCCACTTTGCCTTGCCCTCTTTAAAATGGAAGCAATTATGAACATTATATTCAGAATATTTAAACATTTTTAAGAGATATGAATGGCAATTAGTAAACAAGAAACTTAAAAAATATTCCTTTGGGACAGCTAGATGGTATAGTGGATAGAGCATAGTACCAAAATCAAGAGAACCTGAATTCAAATATGGCCTCAGACTCAACACTTAGCTGTGTGACCTTGAGCAAGTCATTTAATCCCAATTTCCTTGATACACATACACATACACATACATACACACACACACACACACACATACACACATATACATATATATTCTCTTCACTGACAGTGTCACTGGCTTCACACTTTATAACATTGGAGACTTTTTAAAGGATCTTGGATTAATTAGCTCAGAGAACTGAGTGTAGATATGATCTTTATAAAAATATAAATGACTTTCCTAAAAAACAATCTAATTCTTAATTTAAAAAGTAAAGCATGTATTACCATATTAATACAAATATCCCCTCTTATCTCAATTATAATATTAATGATATGTTTTCAGTGTAAAAATCATTCTACCCTGATTCATAATAAAATTCTAATATGTATTTATATCTATATATCCATATCAATATCTCAAGAAAAAATTTGCCTTCATCAGTATGCTGTCTATTTTAATTTAATTCTCTCATATCCCCTATGAAAAATGAGCTAGATAATCAATTTATATGATCTTACATACTTATTTGAAAGCACAGATATATTAAAATTACTGTGTAATTAATTACCTTTTTATTTCAAGGTCTCCTTGATTCCATGGAGCTTAAATGTTTAAGCATGTATCCTGGCTAGGACATCGTTCCATATATTTAGTAGAAATCCCTAGCTAGAATCCTAGGATTATGGATGAATAGATTTAAAAGTGGAAAGGACCTTAATAGCTTTCCAGTACAAGCTTAATAAGTACAAGCTTTCCAGTACAATTTCCTTATTTGCTTAGGAAGAAACTGAGGCATATTATGGACACAAAGCTAGCAAGTGAAGCCAGCAAAAAATTTAAAGTATAATTGACTCAGGTCTCCCTGATTCTAGTTCCAGTACTCGATTCATTTGAGAAATGAATGCTTTAGAGGAGGGGATATAGAGTCTTTTTCAGATGCTTCCAGAAAATATAATAACTTCCATTTCACTATCTTTTTACTTCCACTACTAATTGGTAACAGAAATATTCTCTCTAATACCTCTTACCTTATGGCAATACTTATAATGTACATTAAGCCAGCTGTTCTGTCACTTGAGGAAGCTTTGAGGTATAAAGACTATTTTCTTAATGATCAACAACTTTACTGTTTTAGGAAATGCTTGTTTTGTTCTGTGAATTGAATTTAAAATAAAAAATCTTCAACAGTTATGAAATAGAGTCCTTTTTTAATACTATTTTGTGGCTAAGTAGCATTGGATCTTGGTGATTCCCTTGTGATGCTCTTTTCTATTGTTGCTTCAAAAGTACCATACCTTCATAATTCTTCCTCCTTATTTTGTGTCTCTCTCATTCCTTGGCTCTGTTTTTGTCTTGACCCTTTATAATTGCATTCTCCAATATTTGTATTTTGGCAGTCTTGCTCACTTCAACAGTTACCCCATAATGATGTCTAAATCTGGACTAATGGCCTCTGTCTCCATTTGGATGTTCCACCTCAACAATTAAGTTCAACTACTCCAAACCCAAATTTATTATTTTTCTCCCTATATCTGATTTGACTTCATTTTTTGAGGTCTAATTCTATTATTTTGGCTAGGGCCATCATTTAACTCTTAGCATTACTTTGATTCTCCTTCTTCCTCCCTTCTTATGTCCAGTGATTGCCATGTCCTCCTGATTTCACCTCCATGACATTTCTCACATTTGTCATCTGCTCCCTACTTTCATGATTACTAATTACAGATCTTTGTTATCATCTACTTTTTATTATTATTATTTTGAAAGGTAATTGTGGTTGACTGGCACAGGGTAACATAGCTGGTGAGTGTTACGTGTCTGAGGCTAGATTTGAACTCAGGTCCTCTTGACTTCAGAGCTGATGCTCTATCTACTACACCATTTAGCTACTGCTACTTTCATTATTGCAACAACCTTTTAATAGTTCTTTCTATTTCCATACTCTCATTTCCCATTTTTCCTTCATTTCACTACTAATTTCCACTGTGTAAATACCCAGTCATGTCAGTTCTTTGCTTAGAAATGTTCATTGGATTCCATTCTATAACAAGAAAATTTAAGCTTTTCTTCTTGAAATTTGAGTCCTCCATAATTTACTGTTACCCTTTTTAGTCTTATTTCATATTATTCAAGAAATAGAAGTCTGCAGCGTGTCTGGCACATAATGGGCACTTAATAAATGCTTATTCCCTTCCTCTCTCCTTTCCCTCCCTCCATGAACACTACCTTTGCATCTCAAAACATAGTCTGCGATTTTTATTTACTCTCTTCCCTCTGTCTGAAATCTTCCCTCTAAGGCTTTTTTGAATTTCTACCTGTCCTATAAGGTCCAACTGAAGTCCTGCTCCCTAAAGTAGCTTTTCTTATTCTTCTTATTAGTAATGATCTTCCTCCTCAAATAGGCTATAGCATTTATTTGGCAACCCCTCAGGGGTTGTAAATCCACTGGAAATAATAATATCCAATATTTATGTGTAACCTTGTTCTTAAATAGAAGATTTTTGTTAATATGGATCAGATTCAATCTTGGACTTTTAAAAGTAACTCATTCTTTTGTTGTTGTTATTGTCAACATGTACAATCTTTTAAAACATATTTCTCCACAAGTCATTTTGGGAAAGAAAAATCTGAGCAAAAGGAAAAAAAAACTATGACAAAAAAATCAAAACAAAATAAAAAGGTGAAAATAACATGCTTCCATCTGCATACTTCTTTTTCTGAATACAGATGGCATTTTTCATCCCAAGTAGTTTGTAATTGTCTTCGTTCACTGTATTGCTGAGAAGAGATAAATCTACCATAGTTGACCTTTACTCAATCTTGCTGTTACTGTGTACAATGGTTTTCCTGGTTCTGCTCACTTCATTTAGCATCAGTTATGACTCACTCTTTTTAACTTGTATTTCTACCTAAAATTTCTCTTGAGAAGGTCATAATTTTGCTGTTTCTTCCCATCCATAGATTCAGACTCATCAGAATTAGACTCCTATTTAGTTCTCCACAGAAAAAATAAAAATCCCTCAGGTCTTAGGCAAACATTCAGGTCAATAATAAAGTACATATGTCCACCTATATTTCACACAAAAGAAAGTATGAAAGACAAAGGGCTCATATTCAAGCTTTTAAACTATTAAGACAACTTTCTTTCCACTTATAGTTGTTCTCGACCTCCCCATGTTACTACATAATCTTCCAGATTTTGAATATTAACTTTGAATTGAGAATTCTTCAGAAATGGGGAAAACCCCTTTACTGGGAAAAACCCCACTGGAATACCTAGAGAGTCTTCCTTTCTCCCCCCACCCTCACCGCAAGACCTCCATGGCCCACAAAACTCATTGAAGGCAAGATGGGTTTGTTTCTCCAAATTGTGGTTTTGTCCCTTGCTGTATCTTATCTCTGGTTTTTGTTTGGTTCCACATCTCCTTTGCTTGGTTAAGAAACCCCTTTGCTTTTCTAAGGGAGGCTTAATGTTGGAATTCTCAGATTGTCCAGGAATTCTTCTGCTACATTGCTATTACTGCTTCTGGTTGGTATGGCCTCTAGCTTGATCACCTAGGTCTACCTTTCCTGGGCCTTCACAGTACCCTAATATACATAATTTCCTTGAGAAAACTCTACGTGACCAGTGGCCCTGTGACCTTCCCGTTCAGAAAGTGGAGTCTCTAGATACCCAATTGTCTTCAATTTTGTTATTTAAGTTCTGATGCTCTCTATAGTGGTTTGTTTTTTCCTTCCATAGGTCAAAGTTGAGGGCAAAAATAAATATATGATTACTTATGATCTAATCAATCTTTGTCACATATGGGGATAACAGGAATATTTATAAAGCATTTATGGTAGCTTGTTCAATGCCAGAACAAAGCCTTCGTTCTTTAATCTTTTTAGAAAGGAAGTAACTTTGACAAGACTTCTGGGAATACTATGTACGTACAACTAATTGGTTATGTTTGTCTTATCTACCTGCTAAACTATAAACTCCTTGAGGATAGGGACAAAAGCTATTCTAGACATTCTATTTTACCTAGTACTTAGCATAATTCTCTAATCTAGTAGATATTTAATGGCATCTGATATTCAAATCACTACTTATATTCATACAACTGAGTTTCTGCTGAATATGCTTAGAAGAAGTTTTATTTCTATATCAAAAGTGGCAAGCAGTTCTTCTTTCTGTCCTCTGGGAATAGAAGAAGGAACAGTTCCAATTTAACATGGAAGGGATTTAGGAAGATCTTTCTCATTATAAGGGTTTTGAGATCCTAGAAAAGATTACCGAATACTATTAAAGTCACCTGACTAATATTATGGGAAACAGAGAGAGGGCAAGTTGTGGCTCCAAAGGAGAAGAGTTCATAGTTTTAAAGAAAGGAGAATGTGAAAACAAAATATCATGGATAAAGACTCTTTGAGGTAGTAGAAATTGTATACATTTTTAGGACAGGAAAGGAAAAATCTAAAAGGACAGGAAGACATTCAATAAAAGGAGAAATAATATTTGCATAGGTTTCACTTATGACATTTATGGAACATTTTAGGGCTTGTTGGTGATGGATTCTTTTTTTAGTTTTTTATTTTATTAAAGCTTTTTATTTACAAAACATATGCATGGGTAATTTTTCAACACTGACCCTTGCAAAACCTTCTGTTCCAAATTTCCTCCTCCTTTCTTTACCCCTCCCCTAGATAGCAGGTAGTCCAATATATGTTAAGCATGGTAGAAATATATGTTAAATCCAACATATGCATATATATTTATACAATTATCTTGCTATACAAGGAAAATCAAATCAAATCAGAAAAGTAAATGAGTAAGAAAACAAAAAATGCAAGCAAACAACAACAGAAAGAGTAAAAATGCTATGTTGTGGTCTATATTCAGTTCCCATAGTCCTTTCCCTGGGTGTAGATGGCTCTCTGAATCACTGAACAATTAGAACTGGTTTGAATCATCTCATTGTTGAAGAGAGCCATGTCCAGGTGATGGGTAATTCTTAACTTGTTAAAATGTAAAACGTGAATATATTTTCATGACTATATGATTAAAACTCCATGGATTCCCCTTTTCTAGAGACTTTCAAAGGAAATGATTGGCGACGATCATCTATTTTGTTAAAGGTGTTGGCCAAGGGAGTTGGCCAAGGCATCTAGTCTATAGTTCTGAATCACAAAATGTGCTTTTTTTTAAAACCATGTTTTTCTATGAGCAATCAAACTTGGACTTTATGATCAACACTTCTCCTGATGGAGGCTAGTCTCATGGGAACAAAACTCATTTCAGAATAAGAAAGAGTTACACTTTTTCCTTTTGGGGTCTTTAGTGCCCTATTGCTTATTCCAGGCAGTATAAAGTTTGTACAGTTGACATTTTCTGACTCAACTCCTCCTATAATTGAAATTACTTTATTAAACAAGCTTGAATCATTTCAATTACTTGGTGGCCTGGAGCGCCGGTGGCATACATGATGACTACATGCTGATTAAATTAGAGGCAGGGCACCCCGGAAAGATGCACATACCAGAAAATGGCTTTCTATTTCTCCAATATAAAAAGCCCTCTCTAATTCATATTCAGAGGATAGATCCCTTTGGGTTGTATATTAATATTCATAAGATAAACCATATAGCTAAAGCAGAAGATTAAAGTCAAGTCTCTTAATAAAGAAGCAAGAGTAATGACTACAGTAAAATCTCCAAAAATGCCATTATCCCCCTGAAGAGTGAACACTGCTACTGTACATGTGTTGCTGCTAAGCAAGAGAACAATAAAAAATGAATTACTGCGGCGATTTGGATTTTAAAATCCGCCAGAGAGGAATGAACAAACAAACATTAGACTTGTAAGAGACAGTAGTCAGGATGGAGCAGTTTTAGAGAGGAACAGACTAGGAACAGAGTTAAAAAGAATGCATTCTTATAAAAGGAGAGAGGGGGGCTATGGGAAGTAGTCCTAAAACAACAATAAAATGTGGCACCCATTAGAGCAGGCTTTCTGGATGTCTTTTGGATGAAACAAACAAAGAAGAACGGAGACCTGGGGACCAATTCAGCTCCGTAATCATGGAGGCGCCCCTTGCCTTTTTATATATATGATCATTTCTTCTTGATATAGCCAGAATATTATAGACACTCAGATCTGAAAGGGACCTGAGAGGCGATCAAACTGAAGTTACTTCAGAATTCCATTGGTACACAGTCATCCTCCATGAGAACAGAATCCAGAGCTGGTTTTTTACCCTAATAAATGGTATTATTTTAGCATCCTAACTGATTTTCCACTTACTCAAATAAACAATCAAATCTGAGCCTATCACCTCAGAGGATTCACCACAGTTCAATCTCTAATGTCCCTCCTAGTGCTAAAATTCAATGATTTTGATCCTCTTCTACAAGAACTCATTTGCTGGGCACCTTGTCAGCATCTCAGCAGATCTTCTTAGCTATTAAAACATCTAATGGCAAACCCCCAAGTGTAATTTTCTCAAATGAACCATATCTGTGTCAATTGTTTCTATGTGTGCCCTGCTGGATCAGATATTCTTGGAAGAGAAGAGCGCTGTATTACCCAGAATTCTTAGGGTGGTTTTTGGAAAGAGAGAGAGAGAGAGAGAAAAGTGACTTGAATGTCCTTAGGGATTATTCTAATCTGGAGTGAGGTAATGTCTGTGTGTTGGGAGGCTGTGTTTGGGAGGTACAAATTCTCCCAACAACTCCAAAGAGTGAGTTAAGAGATCCTAAAAATAATAAAGCATTGACTATAGTTACAGGAAAATAGGTCTAGGGCTGGAAGGAAATAAAATAGGTATCCAGTCCAACTCTTTAATTTTATAGATGAGGAACTGAGACCCAAATATATTAAGTTGTAAAAACAAAAAAAGTCAGAAGTGGGATTGATTCTACATTTTTTAACTTCAGAACAAGTAGTGCTTTTTCCAGTATACTTTACTGTGTACAAAACACTTCCACATATACAGTTTTATCTAAGCTTCAAAAAAATCAAGAAGAAGAAAGGTAGATCTAGGATTTGAGACTTAGAGAAAAAGAAAGGATCTTAAAGATAACCTGTCAACATATGCATATATATTTATACAATTATCAACTAACACATTTTACAGATAGGAAAGACAGTAAGAAATACAACTTCATTTCAGACTTAGATCCTCTGCTTCTGATCTGTGATTTTACTCGTACAGGGAACTTATAGGGAATAAACTCTTTCTGTGTGTGCAGAACAACAGCTCTTTTTGAAACTTAGTCTTTGAAAGTTGCATGGGTCAACGAAAGATTGAATGGTTTTCCTAGAGTCACACAGCCATTTATTATCAGAGGCAGAATCTAAATCCAGATCTTCTAGACTCGTGTAAGATCTCTATCAATTATCCCAGACTGCCTCTCCTACAAATGGCACCCTCAGTCTATAGACTGTGGCTAGGAAAAGGACAGTGGTCTTACTTACATGATCACATAAATATAATTGGCAGAAGTGGAATTCAAATCTTGGTCTGCTGTTTCAAGTGAACAGGCTGTTATTAGGGTTTCCTTGACATATTCAATTCACAGAATCACAGAATTGTAGAGAAAAGATCTTAAGCATGACCTAGTTCCACATCATCATTTGAAGTCACTTGCCCAAAGATATATGGTATCAGATCTAGGTCTAGAATCCAGTTTCTCAATTCTAATTCAGATACACTATTCTGCATCCTTGGAAAGTGACAACCAAGAGCCATGCCGGGCAGAATTCAGCAAGCTGGAAAGACAGCCCTGGCAATGCTGTTTGGAATCACACTGTTTTGAATTACATAGTCGTCTAAAGAGATGGAAAATTTTTGGACTAAATGTTGACTCAACGGTAGGTAACCTCCCCTACTGTCTGTTAAAACCAGCTGCCTCTGATTTCGCCACAGTTTAGTGGATATAATGAAATGGCTTTCAATGCAGAACATGATTTCAGTCCAAAGCAGATTCACTTTGGGGGCTGTCTGAGAAAAGGAATACTTCATCAGAGACATTTAACTTGGATTCTATTCCTTGTCCTTGCTCTGACACTAGCTTTGAGGCTGGGCCACTCATTTAACCTTTTTTAGCTAAAGTTCCTTGATTTTAAAAAGGAGGGGGGTGGATTTGATGTCTCCTTCAACACAAATACTATATGAGTCTATGAATCTTTTAGCTTTAACATGCTAAATTTCTGTGATTGATGGTTGTCTTATGAAACCAACTCAATTCATTTCAAAACAATAGACATTATTTAAGAGTCTATCATGTTCAGGGCATTGTGCTGGCCCCTGGGGATACCAAGATAGAAATGAAACTGTCTCTGATCCCAGGGGCTTATATTTTACCATTATCCTTCCTTCTCTCAGGTATATTGAAAATGGATCCCTCAAATGCCCTGAAATTTGTGTTATTTTCAGCACAGACCTTTATTATATATAATATATATATATATATGTGTGTGTGTGTGTGTGTGTGTGTGTGTGTGTGTGTGTGTGTGTGTATACATATGCATATATGTATATATAGACACACACACAGAGATATATATGTTTGTTCTGATCCAGAACTTTTCCATGGCTTTGGTTTTTTGTTTGTTTTCTGAGTGCTATTTCTTCTTCATTTCTAATGCTGGTTCACACTTATGATTTCAATGATTCAAGCTATCTTCTGTACTTTTGCAGTTCCGTAACTGTTTGTTAACTGATGGTAGATCAAGTGCTTGTCTCAGATTCAGGAAAATTTGATTTCTATTCTTGATCTCAACCACTTCCTAATAGCTGTTTGACTCTAGGCAATTCACTTAATTTGTCCTAGCATCAGTGTTTTCACAAGTAAAATGGGAACAATCACAGCATCTACCTCATAGGGTTATTGGGAGAACTGAATAAGGGAATATAAGTAAAGTATTTTGTAAACCTTAAAATACTAGTTATTATTATCATTTTATTATTTCATAAGTAGGACTCATGTATCGATGAGATTCCTAGGATTACAGATTAAACCTAAAAATGACCCCCAGAGGTTACTTAATCCAATTTCCTTTTTATTTTTCTTTAATGAGATTCAATTTTTTCAATGAATATTTATTTTCTTTCCTCACTTCATTCGATTTCTTAAAAAAAAAAAGAGAGAAATGTAAAACCTTTGTAACAAATATACATAATCAGGTAAAACAAATTTTGACTATTTCAAAAAATGTGTTTCATTCTGCAGATGGCGACCTCCTCCTCTACACAGAGGTGAGTGGGTAGGATTCTTATATCATTAGTCCTTTGAAATCACATTTGGTCCTTGTGCTGATCAGAATTCTTCTCTTTCAAAGTTGTTGTTGATCTTTATTTTTTACAATGTTTTTATAAAAGTATAAATTTTTTTCCTACTCTATGGTTATAATGGAATGCTGCTGGACCATAAATAATGATGAAATTATAGGTTTCTGAGTAACATGGGAGCACTCATATGAACTGTTGCAACTCTCTCAGTTTTTATGGTTGAGGAACTCAAGGTCAGGAAAGGCTTGTTCAAGATCACTCAGGTGGTCAGTGGGAGGATTTGATTCAAGATCCTGACTTCACATGAAACATTAATTTTTCTGCACCAATCTGAGAGGCACTTTTTTGGTTGTTTTAGGTTCAGATTTGTGATTTCATTGATTCAAATTACTTCCCATTCTTATACACTCAGTAACTGTTGAGTCTTCCTTACTTTTTTTTTTTAGTAAATTTATTTATTTTTAGATACACATTGCTTTATGAATCATATTAGGAGAGAAAAAGAGAACAAAAGGGAAAAACCATGGGAGAATTAAAAAAAACACAAAAAAGAAGTGAACATAACATGTGTTGATTTACATTCAGACTCCTTGGTTTCTTCTTTACTTTTTTTTTTAATGGAAACATACACATTTACATGGAATCACGGGATTTTGAACTGCAAGTAAATGGCCATTAGCTAGTTTAGTGGTCTCATTTTGTAGATGAAGACATAGAGGTTTTAAAAACTGTATTTGTTTTTTTTTGGAGGTGTTAGTAAAGAGTGAAAAGAAAGAAATAAGAATTCAATAATCATTTACCATGTGCTGAGCACTTAAAAATAATTTTTTACTTTCAAAATGCTTGCAAAGATAGTTTTCATCATTCACCCCTGCAAAATCTTATGTTCCAATTTTTTTTCTGCCTCCCTTCCTTCCACCCCCTCCCTTAGACAGGAAGTAATCCAACATATGTTAAACATGTGCAATTCTTCTATACGTATTTCCCCAATTGGCATGCTTATGCTGAATATTTTTCAAATATTTTCTCATTTAATCCTCAAAATTTATTATTATTTCTCATGTAATCTTGGGAGGAAGATGTATCATCAACCCCATTTTATAACTGAAGAAGCTGAGAGACAGACAGAGATAGAGACAAAAACAGAGAGACACAGAGACAGAAAAAGAGATATTAAATGACTTGCCTGGTTTCACAAAATGAAGTGTCAGATGCTAGATTTGAGATCACATCTTCTAGGTCCAGTACTTTATCCATTGTACTTTCTAACACCATAAACAACCTTGATCTTTTGCCTGTAGGATCAAGTTCATTAAAGTCTCATTAGCACACTATGTCTTATGACCAGACACATTTCTTGAAATCACAACAGATCTCTTCCCAAATGTGATTTGTTTGGCATCTATAACAAAGTGGTGGGCTTTTAGAATAGAATACTGTGGTTTTGGGTGAGAGGTTATGGCCTCTGTAAACACAGCAGTTATAATGACTACATTTAACCCTTCTGTTAAAAAAGGAACATGGTTAAGTTTTCTTGATGCTTTATGAGAAGAAAGGGCTAAAGCTGTCTGTTAGCTGCAGGCAACGATCAAGAGCTTTTAACTTCCTTTTTATGCTGTCCAAAATAGTGCAATATTCCATCTGAAAATAGTCCTGCCATTCTCCTACTAATCTGGAAGTGCTGCTAAACAAGAGTACTTAACTGCTTCAAACACAGAAACTGTCAGCTGCTCCCTGTTGATGTACAGCATTTGGGGTGAACAGACCAGTTTCATCCAGGCAGCCACAGTGATCTCTGTATGATCCTGCCAAGAGCATATGTGAGTGGGGGTGGGGGTGGAGAAAGAATGGCACTCTTTCTGAAAAAGAGGGAAGGAGACTTTATGAAATAATTACCCTCTTTAAAGACTCTTACAATCATGTTTTCTTGGAGAAGATGTCCTGAAAATTGGAAGTAAGCACTGAGTAAGGTTCAAGGTTTAGAAATAGAGTCTTTGAGCACAGCTGAAGATATATATGTAGACTTATATCCATACATGTATAGATACATGTATACATGTATGTGGATACATAGAAATAGGTATAGATACATATGTACACGTATCGATACATACATACAAATATCTTCAACTGTGCTAAAGAGCTTATTTATATGCATATAAATATTATACGATAAATAATAAAACATATAAATATACATATAAAACATACATTCATGCATATTTATATAGTCCTTGAGACTCAAGTTCTGACGTCTCAGTGGGTCTGAATTCTAAGTGGTTATTTGCTTCAGAATGACCAACTTGGCTCAATTTTCCAGCCTGCTGAACTTACAGTTTATAAGCTGTCTCAGAGATGTACCGGTCAGTAGCATTACTCATGTAGGTCCAAGTATTGTAATGATATCCTGGCAAGTTGGCTTCGAGGTACATCTAAGCAAATGGCATCAATTCAAAGAAGGATAAGGGCACACTTTAAAGTGCAGCAGAAAATGTTTTCTATTATGGATAGAATGAAATTTGACTAATTTAATCAAGTCTTCACCAATGCCATTTTTCAAAATTTCACTTCATAGGTATTTCAATTTTGCCTGTCATGTCCCCTTCTCCATTTTGTGTTTGTCCTTAATCCTTTAATACTTTCTTCTTATCTTTGCTCATTTGTTCAGAATTCTTAATATTTCAAAATACTCTTTTCAATCGGGTTCCGTGCTTGTCAAAAAATAGTAAATATGTGCAGTATTGCAGATAAGATGAAAAAAGGTTATTAAAGTCACATCAGTGCATGGCATAGGAATACTTGAGATGCCAAGGGGCTTTTGCACTGATTGAAGTCGGAAGAATCTGAAACGTCTTAATCCCTGAAATGTGGGCTAGGGAGAAAGACATCACTTTTTGACTTGTATACCCAAGCCACCAGCTTCAAACTCATCTGTCTAAGGGCAAGCTGAGGGATATTTGCACGTCGAGAAAAGATCCATCATACAGCTTCCATTTTAAGGAGTTCTCATCTATTTCCTTAGGCATTTGCCTGTATGGATTTATTTTTCCCCCTCTTCTTCTTTTCCTCCTTCCTGCTTTTTAAATCAGTTGGGATTTACTCACAGGCACTTGCAAACTATTTTTAAATAAGTCAGGACTCCAGCATTAAAAATGGTGAATCACAATAAATCCAGAAGAAATAGTGTGTTGGTAAGCCTGCAGATCTTTATGTGATAGTTTGGGTCCAAAATACTCTCATTTCTCACAATATTTGAATATTTTTGGTTTACAAAATACTTCCACTTGTTTTTTAATGTTAGAAGTGTCTACAGTTTTATAACTCCTACTAAGGTATCTTATGTTCATTACTGTCTCCATAAAAGCTAGTGATTTGGTGGAAGTGGTACATTTTACGAGCTGTCATGGGATATGCGCCATATTATGTTAAGATTGCAGGAAGAAGATGACAAACAAATCATAAAGTTCTCCATTTTGTAAGATGATTTTTACATTGGGTTTTTTCTTTTAAAAAAGTTTTAAATGATATATAATGTTTGACAAAATAATGTATTTTGGTGCATTCTTCCCCTTTCCTTTATAGGTAATGACACCAAAGAACTGTTCCCTTATCAGAAAATCACCTCAACAAATTTGGGATTCTCTGCCCTAGCACAGAAAGTAAGAAACCTACATTTTTAATAGTAGGGCAAATGTCCCATCCAATCACTAGCTTTGTGAAGAGCAAATTAGTTAATCTCTCTGAATCTTAATTTCATTATCTGTCCAGTGTAGATAGTGAAGCTATATATATAGTCATTAATCAGAAGATTATGGGGAAAATATCAGATGAATTATTAGATTCAGTTCAATTTCCAATAGAAATGTCAGGAAAAAATAAGATCTTAGGGTATGGGAATTGCCACTCTTTAATTTTAAATTTGCTGAAATCCACAAATTAGGTAAGAAATGAGAAGCCTTCATAGCAGTAACTTGTTTCAGTGAAAGGTGTGATCTGGAGAGATATCCCTGATAAAATTAAGCTATCACCCTATATATAACCAAGAATTGATGCTCTGTTGTTTCTGTGATCTCACTGATTTGGATATTTCTTCTCGTAATATAGCTCTCTGCCTGTTAGTGCAATCTGCATAAATTTCTTCTGTGTCCCGTGGAAAATCATTCACAAAGGGTACTATTAGTGCCTACTCATTTTGTGTAAATTTTGCCCATGTTCTGTAAATCATTCACAGAAGGGCCACTCAATCCAATGGGAATCTTCCTCTGTTTTTCTTAAAATTGTGTAGCTATTAATGGTGTGTATGAGTTGCCTATGGAATTGTTTCTTATTTTCACTATGTTCTTTTCTTATCATTCATGGGTTATTTCTCTGATTATAGCCTTCCTTCCACTTTTCCTAGGGATGCCTTCATTGACAGTTTATTGCAACTTGCCTATATGTACCAAATATCTTTATATTTAGTTATCCATCACAATGCAACCAAACTAAGATTAATCAATGAAAAATAATCTGTTAATATGAGTATTATGCCCTCATAAAATTTTATCATAAGAAAAATGTTCCATTGAGAAATAGAAATCGACAGAAATAAAAGGAGAACATTGATTAAGACAGATGCTAGTGGTAGAAAAATTCTATTTTGCAGCATTTTAAAGATATCCAGTTTTCCAAAACCTAAATAAAATATTCTTTGAGAGCATCCAATGGCGTTTGATATATTTCAAGCTCACCAAAACAGGTTTCTGATTAGTCTTCAGTTTCCCAGATGACTCATTAATAGGATAGGAGATATTGGAATATTCCAGTTACCAAAAAGGTACTTTCCTTAATGTCAAGGTGATAAAGTTTCTTCAAGTATCTTTGATATGGTTCCATAATTCTTTTAAGGTACCATTTTATCTCTGCAGCTAACACCTTCTGAACTTCTGTTCCTTACTGACGCTTTCTGTATCCAAAGGTGCTGGTGGTTTCTGCTTTACCACTGAGCTCCTGCAACCATCCTCCAAAGCTATCAAAGCTGTGGCTGCTGCTTCTTCCTGTGGAGTGTCCTGTATCTTTCCCCTTTTGTAGTATGGATTGCATAAAGAGATAGTGACCTAAGATTCAGGTAATTTCTGGATCTGCAACTCCCAAGACTGTATATAACTCATGAGTCCTCACCAATTAGTTTACTTTTCTATCATCAATCAAAGCCCAGAGCTCAGAGCAAGGGCATTTACTGAAAAAAAAACAGTGAGAAAAATTAGCAACAAAATATTTCCATTGAAACTTGGGGTACATTACAAGAACACAGCATCAATGAGAAGAATAGACAAACAAAGAGTTAACAATCAGGGTGTCCCAGAAGTCTTAATTAAGTTTTAAGCTTTAAAAACTTAGAATAAGACTTTTGGGATATTCCATATAGACAGACACATATTAACAGGGAATATGTTGACCAGGGAGCACATTAGGAGCAATACATACCTGAGATGTTGCAAACATGTATTTTTGTGCTTCTCTTATTGAGCTTGGCCCCATGTTCTCTGCTGGATTTGGTCTCGATAGTCTAATGATTATTGCCAGACACTGCTCTATTATCTAGTTTCTACCATCTCTAAATTGTGGTCTGGATGAAAACTTCATCTGGGTCATTGTTGTACCCATTGAGAAAGAGCAGATACCCCCAACCTAAGCTAATTTACTGCTTCCTCAGGGTCCAATCTCTAGTCTCTGAAGCCCATCATCTCCCGAGTTCTCAGCCTCAGGTACTAAACTCTTGGAGCAAAGAGCAACATCAAAAAGCTAGACTTCAGCTTTTACATTTCCCCCTAAAGACCCTTTCTGGTAGAGGGTAGGGTCTTTAGTCAGAGATCTTACTCTGGCTTATGACAATGATCCAATACATTTCCACACTTGTGTCTCTACGGGCCAGGACATAAAGTAGGGAATGCTCATTTGCACAATTACCACAAAACATTTCTAGTATTGAGTGTTTCTCCAGTTTGTCTTTGCTTCTCTCATTGGCTCCCGTAAATATTTTTCCTACACAAATTTGAAGTCTGATTCCACACACTTATATCCTGCAAATAGTCATAGGAAGGGTTAAAAGAGTAGAGGAAAAAAGGTTGTGACCCCACTCTGTAGTGCTTTTTGAGTGTTCAAAATACTTTAGGAATTTTATCCCATTTTATCCTCACAGCTTATCCTGTGATAATCCTGCTTATCACCATCTTACAGATGAGGAAACCGAGGCAGGAAGAGATTAAATGATTTTTCCAGGGTCCCACACCTAATAAGTGTCTAAAGCAGAAACACTGATCAAACAGATCTTGAGATAATTTAATGCCAAGTCAATGCTGTATCCACTATGTTATCTAGCTGGATTATTTCCTTCAGGATTTGACTTCCCTGGGACAAAGATGATCTGAAGCCAATCAGAGCATTTTCTGTCATTTCATTAGCCCAACACCCCAGTGACACAGAAAAGGATTATTTTGGCAGCTATTAAGACCTTACTGGTCTTCCTCATGGAAAAGCCTTTACTCTAAATTCAATTCATTTATGGCTAGCGATTCCTTTTACCTTTTTTTCCTACACCAGGGTACAGGTTGTATATCTCTTACCCTCATCATGTGTATCTTCCTGAGTCTTTCTAAGGCTGGGGATAAACACAGGAACCCTTTTTCATTTGTTCTTTCAATTCTTGTCATGTCCTTGGCAGCTAGAACATGAGCCATGCATATTGCTGAAAGCAATTAATGTGCTTCAAGAAGGTCTTTAGTATTTATGCCACTCTAGACAAAATCTTTGTCCCTTTAAATACTAATGAATTTCCATTTTGTTTTGTAAATCGGCCTCTTGGAAAGTGGTGTGAAGCAATGTCACAGAGCCTGATCCTTTTTGTGGATGTGATAAAATAAAATTTCGGATACTACAAAGCTGATGGACCATAGACCAGTGAAATATCTACTGTTTTTTCCCCCATTTAAAGTTCAAGAAAAGAAAGGTCGTTTTCACCACAAAACCTCTAATCATTCATTTCTTTAGATAAAATTGCTCTGAGATAACCGCAGCTATTCATTCAATGTTATCCATTTTCAGGGATGGCTATTGGCTTATTTCTTTACTACAAATATCTCTCCTATCATTTCCTACAAAAGATCTTTCTGTATCCCTCCGGTTTTCAGATTCTTTCTGTGTCCCTCTTTTTCCTTCTCCAGTGTTACTTTGTATTCACTGATTCACATATGTGTCACATCTCCCCAGTAGAAAGTAAACCCCTCCTTTATCCCCAGTACTTAGCATAGTGCCCTGTGTCTAATAGATACTTAATAAATGCTTGTTTAGTTAAATTGGATACTTACCAGGTTGGCTTCAGATATTTGATTTGTAAGTACTTTGAAAATTTAAAAGAATTGGGTCTGTTATCAATAAATCAGTGGACATCTATTAAGTACCTACTATGTGTCAGATACTGTGTTAGACAATAGAGATGCAAAGATACAATTTAAACAATCGCTGAGACATCTTCATTGGTGAATAGATTCCCCATACTTATAAAGTCACAGATCAAGTTTAGAAAAAATAGTCATTTAGATTATTCTTTATGATCTTTCTGGGTTTTATTAAAATAATTTATTGCAAATTCATAACTTCTTAGCATTTCCAAGATACAAAAAATGTACTTTTCATTGCATATGCACTGTTGCACACAAAGCAAAAGCTGGTAAACACACAATGTCTAGTGTAAGAGCATTGGTGAAGAGCTATGAGATACAGTTCTAGCCAATGCAATCTCTCTGAACCACACATTCCTCTGAATTCCTCCTGGTTTTTGTCTAAGATATATAACCCTTTCTGTTTTGTCTTTCCTTCCCAAAAAGATAATTCTCCTTGAGAAAGAAAAAAAAAGATGAATTTGTTATTTCTTTGTAGTATTCTTTCAGTATTTTACTATCAAGCATGAGAAGTGTTGAAGTGTTACTATCTTTTTTTTTATTTTATTTTGCTCACTCTCATTATAAAGAGAGGAAGCTCCTTTTTGTTGTCATTAGTTTTTATTACAGTTTTTGCTCTCTCCAAACTTTAATACTCCTGATACTATTCTTAAAGATGAGGAAGATAAGTGGGATCTCTTTGTGTATCAGCATTTATCACCACACTTGGTAGATTAAATTGACGCAAGCTACAAGGCCACTCAAAAGAATAAAAAAGTGAAAGGGGAGGAGAAGAAGAAAAAGAAAGAAAATGGAGAACAAGTTAGAAAGATCAGGAAGAAAAATAGATAGCAATATGATGGGAATTTCAAGGCTTCCACCACAAAATTTCCACTAAGCACATATGTCATCACAAAGTAGAATCAACTAAACAAAAACATTTATTAAATACTTGCTGTATACCAGATAGTATACTAGACACTTGGGAATACAGAAGAAAATGAAATTTTCCCTTTTCAAAAGAAACATACATCCTGTTGGAGGAAATGTTGTAATATATATGTGTATATACATGTGACCTGACAATGGATGAGAAGAACATCTCATAATAAAATTAATAGCTCATATTTCTATAGTGGCATTTTTTTGTTTTTTTGTTTTTGGTTCCCAAAATAATTTCTTCACAAAAAGTTATGCAGTAGTTATTGTAACTATTATCTTCATTCAGTTATCTTCAGATCACATAATCAATAAAGAGCAGAGATATGACCTGCCAATATGTTCTGATTTTAAATCTCATGTTTTCCCTCACAATACATATTCTGCCCTCTCTCTTTATTTCATATACTCCCCACACCCTCAGATCTATGACCAAACAATAATGACTCACATTTATCCCCACCTTTAGGTTAACAAAGTTCTTTCTTCTCAATAACCCTGGGAGGTATGTGATACAGGTGTCATTATTTCTGTTTTATGGATCAAGAAATTGAGAATCCAAAATATTATGTGGTTTGCTTACAATTCCAAACCTAGCCAGTACTTCAAGGCTACAAATTTGTATTTATCTAATTATTAGTTATTTAGATTATTTTTTCTTTTGAAAACAGCTTATTTATATCTTTTGAACATCCATCAATTGGAGAATGGCTCTTATAAATTTGGCACAATGAAACCTTTTTTATGAGAAATGTGCTGTAAAACCCCCCCACTCCACAATTTCCTGCTTTTCCAAGTTTGGCTGCATTGATTCTGTTTGTGCAAACATTTAAAAAATATAATCATAATTATTTATTCTACCTCCTATGATTGATTTTCTCTCTCTGTCTCTCTGTCTCTCTCTCTCTTTGTCTCTCTCTGTCTCTCTCTGTCTCTCTCTCTCTCTGTCTCTCTCTCTCTCTGTCTCTCTCTCTCTCTCAGTCTTGAGCTTCTCCCCTATTTATAGAAATGACATAATGTTTTTCTCCTAATTTGTTTATAATATCTATTACAATACTCATTTCGATCTTATTTTGGAGCAACATGTGAGATGTTAGTGTATGAGTAGTTTCTGGCAGACTAATTTCCAATTTTTTTCAAGCAGCTTTTGTAAAAGTGAGTAATTACCCCAGTAGTGGGGACTTTTAGATTTATTCAACCATAGGTTGAATAAGTCTTCTTGAAAAGCTGAGAAGCATTTTCAGACATACATTGGCAGAATTGCCCAAAGACAGTATCCCTGCCTCTATCCTTCTTCTTCTATGGCACTGTCGTTTGGTAGCATTGGTGTTGGCCTGCCCACGGATGCCACTAGGCAGACGGATTGTGTCTGTGTATTGGGCAAAAGGACATTCTCTTCATTCCAGTATGGATAAGTGCTGGAAATCATTACAAGTTTTTAGCTCTAATAGCTCACTTCTCCTCTCTTTTCTTTCACCAAACATAATGCCTGATCACAGGAACCTGATCCTCAGATCCGTGTTCCAACAGAACATAGCACAGTGTGTGGCAACAACAGAAGCTCCGTAAATGTTGGAATGAATGAACAAATGAATGAACAAATCAAGAAATATCCAGGAAATATTACACATTCTTTCTACTGTGTTCCTAACTTATTGATTCATAAGATGGTTAAAAATACATCCCATGGGGAGGGATGACATTCTGAGCTATGTGGTTATGAATATCTCAGAATGTACCCAAGTCCTCCTGCCTATATCCTGCTGAGACCTGCTCAGCCATCTGGGTACCTGACAAACGTTGAATAAGTAGCCGAATAGCTCCCACTGTGAGTTCATTGCAAAGGTGAACCAGCTTGAATGCCATGCACATTCAGTATCCCATGCAACAATCTGCCAAAAGTTATACTATCCCAAAGGAATTTTAATCAACATTTAAGATATAATGTGGTCTAGCTGTCCTAAGTACATTATATGTATATTGACTTTCAAAACTTCAATTTCCTGAGCTGTTTCCATGATTCATTACAAACCCACAATTTTTGTCTCCCCATCCCTTCTTTTCTGTCTCCTTCCTCTCTTTGTTTCCCTCTCCACATACACATGACATCCTGATTAAACAAAATGCCCATTCAAAGGATTCTTGATTATTGATAGAAATAATGTATGATAAGATATGGATACTGTGAGGGAAGGTTATGAGTTTTCTCTATGTGAATACAGTACCCTTCAGAGGTTAGGAACTGTTATAGCTTCATTTTCTCCAGAGAAGCATGAACCTCTAAATCTAGTGTGACATCTCCCTTTGTTTCTGTTACACCGCATTACTGAAATGCCTTCTTCAAATAGTGTCCCTTACATGATACTTAATTTGCCAGCTTTCACTTAAGGATTGAGCTGCTATATGAATTGCTTAAGGATTAGCTCAGAAACTCTCTATATGGCCTATTGTGACTTTTAAAATTGAACTGCTATAAGTTCCCCCTTTTGATAAGCACATATTTCAAGATAATTCTCTCCCACCTTTATTACTAAGTGACTAGAAATGTAATCAATCATCTAATGGTCCTTAATATCAAGATACCTAATAGCCCCTTTCCTTTAATTAAGAAAGCTTAGCCCCTTCCCATCAACCAGAAGTGATTCTAGTATAATATAATTATAAATATTATATTATATAATATATTATTCCATTACACATAATATAATGGAAAAGGAAGAGTTAAGATGCAGAAAAGTAAGATCAGATACAAAAGGTGGAAGTTTGGAGAGCTGAGGGAAACTTCAGGATGAGGGTGGGGAGGAAGGTGAAAAGAAAGAATCATATTGAGCTAATGTTTAGATATTTACCCAAACATTTTAACGCATAACTGAGAATCCTATTATGGAAACTCCCAGCTCTCACAGAATTGACAAAAATACAAAAATAAAGGGAAGAAAAGAAGAAAGAAAAAGAAAGAAAAAAGGGAAGGAAGGAAGAAAAAAAGGAGGTAAATTGAGAAACTGTAGAGAGATGTCTTGGATTTGTAGGCAAAGAAGCAAGATGATAGCTATGAATATTTCAAAGATTATACATTGAAGGAAGAAGAGTATGAGAAATTGCTTGGAGCTGTCCTCCTCCCCTAATAGTATGAATAGATAAAATTGAGAATTAGAAAACTTAACCTCTTCAAGGACATACTCTTTCTTTACATTATAAAATCAATTCATTAATGCTGAATGCTTAAAGTGAGCAGATATTTTATAGTACAATGCAACTTAATCCTGACATTAATAAATAGCATTCATTTCTCTTTTCCACACAACTGGCAAAGAGATATTTGGAAAACCAAAGTCTAATCATGTCCTCCCACCAAATTCTAGTAATTATCAACAGTTTTTAAAGTGTAAACTTTAGCTTTCAGAGCCCTTTACCACCTGTCCCAGCAACCTTTCCAGCATCTTTCTACATTATTCTTCAACCCACACTCTGTAGTCTAGCCAAACTGGACTTCTTGCTGTTTCTCACATGATACCCCATCTCCAGTCTCTGTGCTTTATAATACTAACTATATAACATCTGTGATTTTCAATATTTGAGAGTTGTTTGGGGCATTGAGTGCAGTGAATGCAGTGATTAACCCAGGATAATACAGCCAGGGTAAAACGGGATAACAGTGGTTTAGCAATGAAATTATCCACATTCAAGAACTTGGTTATCTCAAAGCATCTCTTTGAAGTACCTAGTACTGGTATTGTATTATCTCTATTTTACAAGTGAGAAAACCAAGTTTCCAGAGTTAAGTAATTTGTCCAGTCGCATAATTAGCAAGTATGAAAGGGAGCAACTGAATTTAGATTTTCCTGACTCCAGGTACAGTTTTCCTTCCAAGCTACTAAGTTACCTTTAATATAGATTGTCTGAGGTACTTTTGACAATTATTACATTTAATCTGAAAGCAAAATTTTGTTTAGGTCCCCTCCTCTTTTCCCTTGTCTTGCTGTCACTGAAAAACTCTTTACTGCTACTCTGGAGTACCTTTGTTTGCCTGGATTCCCAGACAAGGTGAGGCTAGTTGAGTAGCGTTTAAGCTTGTCCTGAGCCTTGTAAAATACTGTCAGTCTCTGGCATGGGGTTCCACTTTTATACTAATATCTTCAGTCTATGGCATCTGGGACTAAAAATGAGAACTCCTGCAAATTGATCTACATCCACCCAGCCCGAGTGTCATTTCAGATTCACAATATCTCCCCTTGGTGTCCAACTACTTCAGTTGAAATCCATATGGCTGGAGATCAGGGTTTTAGCTTACAAAACAACAGACTTTTTCAACTAGTTTCTCCCACAAACAGCAAAGCAAACCCTTTCAATGCTACTTTTTTAATTGCTTCCTTTCATGAGAGAAGGAATAAATTATTTTTTTTTACATCAGTACGTGCATTGGTAATTATTTCTCTAAAAAGAGTAATAGAGACAACAAAGCACGCCCTACAGGGTGCTCAGCAGTGTGTTGGCAATATTGATCTGAGGAGGGGAAGCTTGTTATCAGATGAGGAATTAAAAAGAGGCTCTTTGGTAGCTCATTCATACTCCATGTGAGCACATTGCATCTGTGCTTGGGGTTCCGTACTGGCTTTCCATCTGCTTCTGAATGCAATTCAAGGTGTTGGTTTTGATCTATGGGGCTCAACGTGATTGGATCCGGACTCCTTAAGCGACCATCTCTCTTTCTCTGCAGTGGCCTGTGACAGTTGAAACTAGCTAAAGTTCTCTGGGGAAGGATTGGAGATTGGGGCTGGCTCTTGAGGCAGGGCCTCAGTGGAGGGCTCCCAGCTGGGGGATATATACTCAATCAGTCCACCACAGCCTAAATTTGATGACCTTCATGGGTCATTGGCAGTACTGTTTGCTTGAGTCTTTGCTTAATTTGGCAGAGGATGAGAAAGGATGCTAAGAAACGCAGAACAGGTGAAGATGATTTCTTTAAAAAGGAGTTTTAAATAGTGCTAATTTAGTTTTTGTTTCCATGTTACCCCAAAATAACTTTATTTTAATATTACACTTTATTTTAATATTACAAGCTATTGATGGGGTTATTCATCATCTTTCCAGAGTCTAGATTGATTTTCTTGTCTCCCTAGTTCAAATACAAGCTTGTTTCATGAAGAGATTGTTCATTCTTTGTATTTGCATCTCCAGTGTCTAGCACAGTGCTTGGTAGAGAGCAGGTGCTTAATAAATACTTGCCTAGTGGTTGATTGATAATTGTAAGCATGGAATTAGTGGAGAATGTAAATTCTCCATTGAAACGGATTAGAATCCCATTCTTACCACATTTTATTTTCAGATCCACAGCATGTTTGTAGGAAAAGTTCCCCCAGAACTCTCAGTGCCAATTCATTTTAGGAGGTGGAGATAAAAAAGGCAATATGCATTTATTATGCACTCACTGTTTGCCAAGCCTGGGCTAAGTGTTAGGGATACAAATAAAAAAGTAAAAACAAGTATCTGCCCTCAAAAGCTTATATTTTAATGAGGGAAGCTGTAATATAAAAGAAAGCTTAAAAGGGTGAAGCAAAAGGTACCCACAGGTGGACATGGTGGTGAAGCTTTTAGATTTTAAAATCAGATCCAAGAATTAAGCATATACAAAAATGGAGTTTTCAGGAAGACTTCTACAGTCGGAAAAGGAGCCAGAAGGATGTTAGAAGGAGAGATGATTTCAGGCTAGAGAGAAGTTCTAGGATGAGATGGCATTGGGTCATGATGGCAAAGTCCTAAGTGTCCAAAGCAGAATCCAGAAGGGAATTTTTTAATGAAGGGAGTTTTCTAATGGGTCGTGTTCATTCTGATAGACTTTGAAAGAGATTGCATGATACTATTCAGTGACTTCTGAATTTAGGAGTCCATTCTAGAACCTAGTATTGGATCTGCTATTTCTTATCTGTATGATCTAGGACAAGTCACTAAAAACTAAGCTTTTCTTATTTGGAAAATGAGGAGGTTGGAAAAAAATGACTTTTTCAAGTCTTTTTCAGCTCTCAATCAATGATTTTAAGTGAATGAAGTTAAGAACCAATCCATTGGGGTAACAGGAGTGGGGAATAACCCAGTCAAGTACTTTCTTTTTCTTTTTTATTAATTTTATAATTATACATTTTTGACAGTATATATGCATGAGTAATTTTTTTTTATAACATTATCCCTTGTATTCATTTTTCCAGATTTTCCTCTCCCTCCCTCTACTCCCTCCCTCTACTCCCTCCCCTAGATGACAGGAAATCTCATACATTTTACAGTCAAGTACTTTCTAATTATTTCTAATTCCTTAAAAAATGCTATTATGATAAAGAATACTCACTTCTCACACACAGTTTCCTGACTAGCTATTTCCTAGAAGAAACTTCTGTTTTGCATATGGAGGAAATATAAATGATAAGAAGTAGAAAACATTTCCCTTTGCTTCTTCCCACTCTAACCCCTATATTCTACAAAGTTCTGGCATTAAATAGAGCCATAACTAGTACAGGGCAACTGGAGCTATGCCCAAAGGGTCTTATATTTAGAAGGTACAAACATTTTATATACTGCTTTGAAAATTGAATAATATTAAATTTTGCTAGCTTTACTGCAATATTTGGTCTCATGGTTCAGAGTAAGACCCAGGTTTGAGAATTTGTAGGAAATTGTTGCTCAGAAAGCAAATACAAACAGGAGCATTATTATTGAGTGAAGCAGGCAGGAAAAAAAAATATACACGTACATTATATGGTAACACAGACAAAGGTTTAGTCTTATAGAGGCAAAACAAAAACTTGCCAGCCTGGGGTAGCAAAGATCTTGGTGGGAATATGCACTCAGATTGGGGTCTGAACAGGAACTTTTATGCCTTAAATAAAGGTTTGGTTTAGAACATGTCACTGATGCCAGATGTGGGAGGGGGCATTCCTAATAAGACCCAGATGTAGTAAAGAAAAGTTATGGGTCACTTAGAAATAATAGATTCAGGTGGGGGAAGTTTCTTCATCAGGACCAGGAATTGGGTTAAAGTTTGAACTGCAAGCTGGAGATCTCAGATATGGATGTAGCTTATAGATGTGGCCGTCTCCAAGCAGTCTCATACAACCAAGAGCTACAATTATTTAAAGGTTTGCCACAGAGGTAGGAAAGCTACAATCTGCCTTGTTGTTGCTTATACATTTATATTTAGTAGGACTATTTAGCCTAAGTGACTCCATGTTGGAATCCTTTCATTTATAACAACAATATCCAAACTACATTTCAAAAAATCATAATTATCAATCACGTTTACCTTTTGACAACATTTTCATTTTTTCCACACTGTGGAAAGTTAGCCACAATAATTAGTGAAACCAGTGAATTCTCAAATAGCATTATCTTTCTAAGACTCCAGTTTCCCTGATCTCTTCCAGACAGGATGATCAGAAGATGCACTTAGTGTTGCTTATCCTGGGTACCATTACATATTGCTTTCCCAGGCTCCAAAATGGCATGGAGGATTTTAAAGAGCCTGGACTGGAGAATCAGAAGACACATAAACTTATTTCCTGTATGACCTTGAACAAAACCTTGATGCTATCCAAAGCTCAGGATCTTCAGTGATGAAATGGGGATATGATTACCTGCCTTGCCCAATTTAGAGGATTAAGAAGAATTTCAAGATACTTTGTGAACTATGAACTTCTGTAAAAAGGTTAGTTATTATCTTTTCTCCTCAAATGTCTCACAGAATCTCAAGGGATGAAAATATAGATTATCATTTTAGACATCAAATACCAAAACATTTTCTTGATAATAACTGGTGCTATATCCCATATGTGGTGTGAACTATCCAACACACAACTCTAATTTCATCCAAAGATCAGTAAGTTACAGGTCTCATTAGTTACTAAAGGATGGAACAGTAAAAATCTTTGAATTTTGCTTTTCTGACTTAACATTTAGTTGAGAAAAAGGCAGCTGACATTGTTTGTGGTGATGAAGATTAAATGGACTGCATCTGAATTTAATTGAGTCTCTGTTTGAATAATATCCACAGTAGGTCCTGCTGCACTGTTTTGTGATTGATGGTGTGAATTGAACAATGGTAACATCTGGACCCAAAGCTGTTCTTAGCTTTGAAGGGGTTGATTCCTTTGAGACAAAAAGTTCCTGTATCATTGTCCAAATAGTCATTAGCAGATAGACTGGTTGGAATATGTTAATTAAAAATTTAAAATATAGAAAGAAGAAGTCCTAAAAGACTTATTTTACATACTGAGAGTAAAATGTTTCATCACTGAAAGGAGAAATCAATTCCTACTTCCACGGATATGAAAGGAGAGATCATGAAGTAGGATAAATGAATCCCCTTGGACATCAAAAGGGTGATTGGCTGTGCAATAAGAGAGATAAATCCCTACTTCCTCAGATCCCAAAGGAGAGACTGTGGAGTGTTATTCACTCTTGTTTGAGTTTTTTGAAAGAAAGAATGAGTTGTATTTAGATGAAAGAATTAAAAACAATAGACCAAACGTACAAAGACATATAGTTTAGCTTAATGTAAAGAAGAACTTTTTGAAAATGGAAGGAAAAAAAAAAGAAAATGGAAGGGAATATTCCATGAAGAAATGAGTTGCCCGTGATCATTTGTCAAGGATATTGTAAAGCAAAATTCTGCATTGGGTGGGAGGCTGAAAGATGCCCTAAACGGTCTCTTACAACTGTTGTGTTTTGTGATTTTGTGAGGCTAGAAACTATTTCATTTTTATGTGGGTACTCCCAATGTTTTGCGTGGTGACTAACACACAGAAAGTGCCTACTGCTTGATTGGTCAAAAGGGTCTACAAACACTCAGTACAAAGCAAGTTTAAACTGTTATGAAGGGAAACATTAATGTCATAAAAAGATCTAATTAATGAGACAATAAAAACTCAGCATGAGATGAATTTACACCTTATCTGGCACCTTATCACTAGTAGAACAAAAGCATAATTAGTGGTGTAGCAGGACCCTGGACAATTCTGAGACATGTCTTTGATGTCAGTGAGAGAGACAAGTTTATAAATAGGGATCCTCAGAATTTTAGATCTGGAAGGGGAATTTATAGAGAAAGCATTTTAAAAACCCTAACAAGCATTTATTTTCTTTTACCATCCCATCTGAAAAAGAAAAATGAAACATTTATAACAAATATGCATAGTCAAGCAAAACAACTTTCTGCATTAGCCATGTCCTAAATATATTTCATATTCCTTTACATTTTCATCCTTTAGTTAATTTCATTATAATGATATAATCAAATCTTTTTTTTCTCAAGAAAAAATGGTGAACTTTTACATAGAGCTCTCACTGTCTCTTTAACCTACATCTTGCCACTAAATGCTAAATATATTTGGCTGGTTTTTTCTAGAAAAGTAATTAATTTCTTTCCTCTCACTCCTCTTCTCATCTGTTATCAGTACTTGTCTAATATTTTTCAAGAGATCCTATTTGGCTATGAGTCTTGGGACAATAAGAATAAAAACAAGAAGGAAATGGAAAGGCATAGGATAATTAGATTATTGCCTATAGTGACTTTTGTGTGAGATGTGACACCAAAGATATTATCAAGGAGATGGGTGATCAGAAAAAGAGATGAGTGGATCTTTAATGGAGGGGAGATGAAGAAGATAAACAGATCCAGTGCCATGCTAGTACTTCAGAAATATGAAAAGAACTAGAGGATTTCTCTCTGGATGGATGCTGGAGGGATCCTCTGGGGAGGATGACACAGACAAGATTTATGTAAGATTAGAAAGACAGATAGATTTAGAATATCAATGAGTTCACTGATAACAATGGAATATCAAAGCTATAAAGTATTTATAAAAAATAATAATAATAATAGTGGCTAGCATTAACATAGTTCTTACTATATGTTTAGCGCTTTACAAATAGTATCTCATATAATCTCCACAATCCTGGGGGGGTAGATACTATTATTATCCCCATGTTATAGATGAGAAAATTGAGACAAACAGAGGTGATGACTTGCCCGCGTCACACAGCAATTATGTTTTGAAAAGTGGATTTAAATTCGGGTCTTCCTGAATCTAGACCCAGTAGTGCTCTATCCACTGAGCAACCTTGAATGAGACAGAAATTCCTCCTCCCCTTTTAAAAATAGAGATCCAATGGGAAAAACAGATGTTTGTGAATATGTTAGCAGATTACTTGAGGAAATGTACTCTATAGAGTTTTTTAAACTTCAAAACCAATCTGAAAAATTATGAATAACTATGTGTGTATATATACATATATATATGTATATATATATATGCCTCTATACAGAGACAGAGAGATACAGAGACAGGGAGAAAGGCAGAGACAAAAACAAATAGACACAGGCAGACAGAGAAAGACAGAGAGAGAGAGACACAGAGAGAAACAGAGACAGAGAGACAGAGACAGAGAGACAGAACAACAGACACTCACAGACATAGAGAGACAGAGACACAGAGAGAAAGAGAGAGGCAGAGACAGAGTCAGGCAGACACAGGCAGACAGAGAAAGACAGACAGAGATAGAGACACAGAAACAGACAGAGAGAGACAGAGACAGAGAGTTAGAGTTCCATTTTGTCCATTTAACAGCATCACAGAGATTCATCCCTGAGGATCTCCAAGGCTTATTAGCATGATAAAACAATAAACACAAAAAGACTGAAGCATAAAGAAGTTGTGCTTATCTGAAAGAAACTATACACTTCAGAAGGTACATTTCCTTAACCATAACAAAGATAGCCATAGAGGAGGAAAAATCACCAAGCAATTAGAGATAAGGATTTTTTTTTTATCCTAGTCATCATTTAATAATGCTTTCACATCTGCTTCATTTAGCCATGTTGGCAAGCAAAATTTTCTGTATCAGAATGTGTTTGTGTCACCAAAATTACAAGGAACAAGATTTTAAGCTTTTTGGATAACACTAGTGATTTGTAGGGTATGGAGCCAGTGTGTCTGCTCTAATGTGTGAAATCTGTGTCAAAACAATCATGTTGTGTGTTCATTTCTGCTTTGCCCTTGCTATGTTGGGAAGTACACATATATTCTGCCCAAGAAGAAAACTCTTGCTTGACACATTGGTGAAAAAAAAATGATCTTATGTCAAGTAAAAGCAAATATGCGATGAAAGAGAACCTTTATTTTGGAGAATATCAAAATAGTTTTAATTACTAAGTTTATTTAAAACTTGTTGAACAAAGACTTGTGATTCTTTTGCACTGAAATCTCTAATTCTACTCAATATTTCAATTATTTATATTAAGGGAAAAGAACAGCTTGAATGGATAATTCATCAAACATTTATTAAACTGGATACCTCTAGGCACTGATAATATGGCAAAAATAATACAGCTCTCTTATCAAGGAACTCCAATTCTATTGAATTTCAAGAACATTTGATTAAAAATTATCTTTAGATTTATGATGTATTCTAGTGCTTCTATCTAAATTTAGAGGCAACACGGTATAGGAAATGGAGAGGTGGAACTCAGTTCTAGCAAGACCTGAATTTGAGTCTTATCCTTAAGACATAATGATTATGTGACCCTGGCCAGTAATTAGCACTCTCAATCAATAATGTTAGACTTAGGAACAGAAAGCTACTTGGGCTTAACAAAATTTCCATGTAGCCCTAATCAAGTTAAAATGTGTTTAGAAGTATTTAACAAAAGAAATGAAAATATAACAATGTATAGCATAACATAATATAACATAATGTAATAGAACAAAAATATCACACAATAGATTAATTTGTGGTTTTCTGAATAAGATCTCTTTCTACTTGAGTTTGATACTACTGCTCTTGGCAAATCTCTAAGACCCTAAACTGCAGAGAAGGTGATATGAACTGGTAGAGGGAATTTCTTCTTCAAGAAGATAGTTACCCTTACTAGTGGCCTCTATAGATCTTGTCCCTCTACCCATGTTGAAATATGAATTGTTCTGATGGGCATTCACAACTTTTCAAATCGAATAATGAAATTGCTTATCAAGAAAATCTCAGGATGAATAAGGTTATCCTGATTGACAACTCTTTATTTCAAGGAAGACAACATCAAATGAAAAGTTTTAGTTATTTTTGCCATATCTTTGTTATTTTAGGGGAAAAAACATATATAATCTACCCAATAAGGAAATGATTGATTAACATATTGGCAAAGATATTTTTCTTCTTGTCTTCAGTAGAAACAATCACGTGATGATGACAATAGAGTATTTGTTTTAGATAATATCAACCTAGGTTAAAAAAAAGCTAAAGACTGATGCAAAGGGTCAGCCTATGTAAAATCATTTGTTTTTTTTGTCTCTGCTTTCCTTTTCCTCTTTGTTTATCAAATTTTCATTTAATCTGTTGGTAGGACATAAATAAATTGAGAACATAGTAAGTAGTCAAAATTCCTTACTTTCTGGCTCCTATTGACAATATTATTGTACAAAGAGTAAGAGTAAATAAGATTACATAGTGATAATAAAAAATGAGTAACTCTTAAGCAAAAAGTTTCGTCATACTATCCATATAGTAGGAAACAAAATATAAGTAATTGAAATCTTTGTAGGGGATAAATCATATTACTATTTATTACTATTTTTATCATCATACATTTCTCTGTTCTCATGAAAATCATTATTCGCAAAGGTGGTCATATCAGGAGATATATGTGAAATCAAAAACTATATGGAAATATTTATGAATGACAGCCATTTTTACCCATGTTGAATTTTTAAGGTTGATTTCAAGGACAACAAATCTATACTACACTGAAGTATCTTTTTTGGGGATATCAGTCACAACAAAATACTTTCTCAAATATAATATAACTCAGTATGATAATTTTTTGTTTTTATGTTCTTAGAAACCTCTTCTTGTAGTCTAAGCTCTTCATAGGTGACATCGAGAAGCTAGTGGGAGCCATTAAAGTTTTATTCTCAAATTCATTTTGTATCTAGACTATTTCAGTACCTTTTTAGTTTCTTTGCAATGTCTTTTTCTACTCTATTCACTTTATGCTGAACTTCTAAAGTGATTTTCCTTCATCTTGGTATTTCCTATGTCATTTATTTTTCACTTACTCAATAAACTTTAGGGTCTCCCTATTTCCCCCAATACAATTTATTTGATCTCTTTGGGATATACATATAGTAATAGTAGTATCACTAGATCAAAAGGTATGTACCCACAAGTCACCTTTTGGCTATAGTTCCAAATTGCATTCTAGGGCGGCTGGACAAGACTCACAGAACATTAATGTGCCTATTTTCCCTTAGCCTTTCCAACATTTGTCATTTTTCTTTTCTTTTTTTTTTTGCGAAGTTTGTCAAAATGAAGTGGAATCTAAGAATAACCTACTTACTTTTACAGATGAGTCTTCAGGAAGTAAAGTCTCCCCAACACTAACAAAACTAGTGAATGTCATAGAGAGAATTTAAAGTCATGGCTTCTTTACTCCACATATTGCGCTCTATTGTTGAAATATTTTGGAGGCCTTCTTTTACCCAGAGCTAAGATCCAGCAAGCAGGCTGTGCCCTGACATAGCAACAATCCTTTGTGCTCTGGATGATCTACCCTCTGGCAAAGTGAATTTCTTTGGCCAACATCAGATATTCACTGAGAAAAATTCTTCTATTTCCCAGGAACCTGAGAACTAGAAGTAAGTGATCCATCACATCTTTTGACATGTTTACATTTCCTATTTCTTGTATCTGTCAAATAAACTGAAATAGGTACTACACTCCTGTTTCTACAATGCTAACGCTGGTTCTGTACCCCACTGTGAGACAATCAGCTTGGAGGCTGTTCTCATAGAACCCAGGAACATCTGAATTGTCCATGCAATAAATATGGGCACTAGTAAGTGATACTCGACTTAATGATTTTGTGACAGTCCAGCCCACTTATATATGGCAGGACCATAACTAGGTTAGTGTGATCAGAGATTTGCCACAGGGTACAGGAATTCATTAGGTGCAATAGCATTTGTATTCCATCATACAATAGAAAAGACTGGCACCCTCTGGCAAGAGCATTGGGTAAAAATGATGGTACCAGATTTATGGGTTGCCTCCTTCAATAATGGTCCCTTCATCAGCGGCCTCAGTTTGTTGTGCCTCCATTGAATTTTTATTCTTTCTTGTCCATGTTCTGTGTTCCTTACTCAGGTACCAGAACTTCCAGGTGTGACTGAGTGTGGGGATTGCTTTTAAGAACATCTCTAACTATAATATTGCAGCGGACCTTCAGGAAAGTGGGGGAGGATTAGCAGTGAGGGTAAGAAAAAGAAAACAGATTGCTCATTTCCCAGTACAATTCGATCATCAGTTGGGCAAAATTACCTTTCCCTCCTGTCTCTCCACTGCCCCTGCCATCCTGCCTTCTCAGCCCAAACACATACATATAAATGCTGAATATCTTCTGCCTTTAGAGAGAGACTACTGGGGCTTCTAGTGGTCTGTCTGAGAAATGCTTCCCTATCACTGGGCTTCAATTTAACAGCACAGTTCAAACAGCTTCTGTTGACTGGTAATGACTTTGACCATTGTCAATCTGGATTGCCTTTGAGCTGGTGGTCACCTTTTTATCTCAGTCACTCACCAGCATGTGTTCCAATTTAATGGGACTCCTATTATGTGCAGGTTCACAAGCATTTCCTCAGTAAAAGTGACAAGAGTTGCTTTTAGGGAGAATAGTTTGAGAGCGATTTGGTAGAATGTTAAGCCATGCGTGTAAGTAAATATGAATTAAGTCATCTTCAAATTTGGGCTAATCTCTAAAGAGAGAGTGGCTGCCTTTGAGAATCCAAGAAATATAAAAAGGTAGATTAAATTATTTGCATACAGTTAAACCAAATACTAAGTATGCCCTTAGGATAAAATCTTTATGTTACTTCTTAGCATGTCAGAAAACAAACAATCTCATCTGTAGCTAAGAGGATTAGATGTTCAGGTACCTACATTTTCAGGAACACTACCATTCTTACCTATCCTTGATGAGGGCATGGAGCTTATGCATTTAAAATAAAGGAAATGCTATGAATAGCATCTGCTCAGGTTTTATTTCAGCTCTGTTGGTTCTGTACTCAAAATCAAACTTCTCTGGATGATTTACTTTTGCCTAAAGGACAAGTTTATAGAAAATTGGAGAGCTAGCACAGTAACTTTTCTGTTACTTCCCTTCATGCATTCTAGTCCAAAGACATGAGAATAGTTGGGGGGTTCCATGTGCCTTGCACAGTGTTTGGTAGATAATAAGTGACTAATAAATGCTTGTCCATTGATTGGCAAGAGACCATAACAAAATAACAAAAGAGAAAAATCATGGTAGGTTGGCTATATCATAATATTTTCAATTTTTATAGTATTATGGTCTTTGTGCACTGAGGATTCTCTTCTTTATCTTGCTTTAAAAATATTGTCAAATCATGAGGGGGGAGACAGAGACAGAGAGACACAAACACATAGAGACAGAGACAGAAAAAGAGAAAAAATACATATAGATATAGACAGAGAGAGAGACAGAGCAGAGACAGAGAGAGAGAGAGAGACGAGACAGAGACACACACACAGAGACAGACAGACAGACAGAGACAGAGACAGAGAGAGGGAGAGACAGAGACAGAGACAGAGACAGAGAGAGAGAGTGAGAGCGAGCGAGAGCGAGAGCGAGAGAGAGCGAGAGCGAGAGCGAGAGAGAGCGAGAGCGAGAGAGAGAGAGAGAGAGAGAGAGAGAGAGAGAGAGAGAGAGAGAGAGAGAGAGAGAGGGCACACACACACACAGGAATCTTAGGGATCATTTCATTGGACTTTATTTTCCAGATGAGAAAAATGAGCCCCAGAAAAATTAAATAAATGACTTGCCTAGCTTACAC
>NC_133622.1:44202735-44228100 GCF_048593235.1 Sminthopsis crassicaudata
CAAGAAATTATTTATTATCCAACAGGAAATGGGGTGTTATCAAAGTTTTTTTCAGGAAATGAATAATATGTTAAGATCCTGACTTTAGGAAAACCATTTTAAAATCTGTGTGGAGAATGGATTATAATGTGCAGAAATTTGAGTTTGAGAGCCAAATAAGGAAACATCACAAAATTGTGGTGATAAGGAGATTTGGTGGTCACCTCAATAGAAAAAAAGGAGTGAATGTAAGAGATGTGGATATAGAAGTCCTTGGCATCTCCTTATTTATATGGGATGGAAGAAGGGAATCAGGGGTAATGACAAGGACTAAATGTGCCAGAGGGTAACATGTCAAGAAGCCATCAAGAAAAATAGGGATATTCAGAAGAGGATTGTGTTTGAAGGGGAGATAATGACTTTAGTTTTGTATAAAATTAGTTTGTGATTGTTTTGAGTTATTAAATATGAAAGTTCTAATATGGAGTTAGAGAAGCATGTCAGGCATTCAAGAAGTAGTGAAGACAAAGGACCATAACTTTTGAAATGGTCTATATAAATATGCATACATGTTATATCATGCATATCATACATACCTGATAACAATATCTATAAGGAGTGGAGAGATGACAACCTTAAAGAGTATAGAAATGAACATAAAAAAGATAAGAAGTTGCAGGTTAAAATATTGGAGATAAACCCAGAGCCCAGGGCATCCTGTGTAGATTAGGAGCCAGCAAAGAAGAATAACAAAGAGCAGTCATATAAATAGAAAATAAATTAGAAAGAGCTACATATAAAAAATATGAAAAAAGAGAGGGAGAGAGAGGGAGAAAGAAAGAAAGGGTGGGAGGAAGAGAGAGTGAGAGCAAGAGAGGGAGGGAGGAAAAGAGAGGGAGGGAAACTTTCTGGAAGGAGATGCTCAGTAATATCCTCTCGCCCTCTTGCAGAGGTTTAAAAGAATGAGATCTGATAGGAAAAGGTCAACAGATTTGTCAAGTAACAGATCAATGGTATCTGTTAATATCAAAAGACATTGTAAAGTGGTGAGAAATGAGTGAATAAGTAGAGGCGGTGAATATAGAAAGCTTTTCAAGGATTGCTATGAAAGGATTTGGTCATATTGTTAAGAAACAAGGCAGGAGCAAACATGTATGGATAGAATAAAGATTGGAAAGGATGAAAATTGTGGGATCAGTAAACAAGAAATATAGCTAAAGTAAGAGATGATTCTCTAGAAGTGGTGAAGAAAAAGCTGGGCAATGCTTGCCAGGGATACTTTACAGAGGAATTATGGATTTGATAGAACATTGGACAAGGTGACCTAGAAGGTAGTTTCTGCAACTAAAATTCCTTTATTCCTTGAAACATCTCAATGTTCTGGGTATTTATGCCAATTTTGGGGAAAAACATTTATTATTTCAATGTCATATTTAGGATATGCAACAATTACCAAGAGAAATGTCTTCAATCTTCATTTCATTCAATCTTTTCCCTATTTCTTCAACATATTTCTCCTCATCTTTTTTCTTTCTCTTTTCATTTCTGCTTTTTTTTTCTGACTCTCAGAAATATAGGACATTGAATGAATAAGAAAACTTAGAATATAATACAACCCCTTTATCTTTTATTATAATTGCTATCTGTATGTATTCTTCCTTAATGAGCTATTTGAAGAGGAAATCAAATTGAATCATAGAGGTTACAGAATGAAGTCTGGAATGCTACATACATTTCTAAATACTAACCCATGAAATGTTTTACATGACTGTATATGTCTAAGCAATATCTGATTGCTTAGTATCTTAAAAAGGAGGAAATGATAAAATTTAGATCTCAAAAGAGAAAAAAAATTAAAATAGGTGTAATTGGAGAAAATTAAAGCATATAAATACATATGTAAAACAAATACACACACATATGCATGTACACACATATACACACAAACATATATATGTATATAAAACTGCCTCATGTAAAGGAAAATGTTTTCAGAATGTATTCAGTGATCTTTGTTGAAGTTCCCAAGACAAAAATGAGATGGAAGATAATGGAATCATTTGTATCTATTGTTATTTTATTCCTTGCCTTTCCTGATACTTCAAACTCTTGTACATTTTTCTGAGATTTAAAAATTGAAACTGTCTCAATTTTCCATATTATGTTAAACCCATTGTTTTATCATCCTTACTAATAAACACAAAAGCTTCTTCTAAAATTTGTTCTCCAATCATTTGACTATGTTTTGGTCACCAAAGAGGTTGAATTCTGTCATGCATTTTGGGGAACTTATCAAATAGCTGAAATAATTTTGTCTGAAACACTGTTTTTGTTTTTAATATTTTATTTAAAAGTAGGATTATTCTGATTTTTAAATAAGCATGTAGATAGACCATGAGACCTGAAATTACTGAAATTCCTGTTGAGCTTGTCACGAAGGATGGCAAACATGGTTTTGTCTCTAGGAATATGGCAGCTGACAGAGGAAAGAAAATAACAAGATCTTTTAAAAAGCCAATTTTAATCTTTAAAAAATAAATAAACCCAACAAAGTAAGGATTCTGACTCATCAAAGATATGTCAAAACTATGTGATAATTTTATATCATATTACCCTGAAAATCTGTTCAGAATAAATGCCTCTTCTACATAAAAATCAGTGAAACTCCTGCTTTTGTTGCAGATTAGTTTGGTTCCCAAACTTTAAGACTGGAAGGAACATAGTTTGTAGAAGTAGTTTTGCTTTTGAACCAATTACTAATATCAATTCTGCAGGGAACTGACCTTTGCAAGAAAATTTTCAA
Organism: Sminthopsis crassicaudata; assembly: GCF_048593235.1. Classification (NCBI taxonomy): domain Eukaryota; kingdom Metazoa; phylum Chordata; class Mammalia; order Dasyuromorphia; family Dasyuridae; genus Sminthopsis; species Sminthopsis crassicaudata. The sequence continues at coordinate 44,205,518 of NC_133622.1, forward strand.
ACAGCCCATAAAGGTGTCTCATAGTAATCCCTGGCTAGATAGAACCTTAGTGAAGTACAGGATGTTTGGAATTTTCATGTCTCTCATAAAAGAATATCATAACACTAAGGATGCCTCTGTCAACTAGGGCTCGTTAATTCTGATCACACTGTATTTTTAAATCCTTAAAGCTCAAAGTGACTCCAAAAAATATATAAAACCAATTTCCCAGACAAATCTCCCATGTTGAAAGATGAATTATCTATTTTGCACAAGTGATTCAAGATAATAAAGAATACTTTCTCTGCCTTGTATCCTCCACATAGACAAGTATTTAATATTTCCTATAGCTATTAGATTTCAATGAAAAACTTAGCCAACATAACACCAGTATGCAGAAAAGGAGCTGGATGTTGGTCTGTTATTTGGATATTACCAAAATATCTAAAACTCTTCACACATCATCTAGGTGAATTGTTGCTTTATAGCTTAGCCAAAAGTTGCATAAGTCATGTGAGATGAATTGTGCTTTGTGACGTCATGGACACAGAGGTAATCCTTCTGCCACTATGCAGAAGAGCATTTACATCAGAGAAAAATCCATGATCAGTACTTTTAGCCTAACTATATAGTCTTTCTTTTCCTTCCAATATCGTCAGGGAAAATGATTCTTTCCACTTTGTCAAATTAATCACCAAAGATTTCAAGATCAGTTCATTTAAAAAGTGAGAGAAAACTAAATACAGCAACAAGAAATTGGGGTAAATTTCATGGTTGGAATTAAGATCAGAATCAAGTTGCCAAAAATTGAATAAATATATGACATTCATATACAACTTTGTGTACATTCTAATTTGATTTCCACAGTCAGCTGAAATCATAAGCTAGGGAATAACAAAATTTGTTAGGAGACAATAATATTTATTTCCAAAAGAAAACAATATTTCTTGGAAGAAATTAGTGTATCTTCATGGAATAAATCCTACATGATTTAACTGGACAATATTTAACCAGAGATAATATATATGGGAATCCATGTTAGATCAATTCTTACTCTATTTTTAAATCCTGACCCTAATACTTATCTGTTTTAATGTTCTTGGATAAGTCAGATAACCACTCAGTGTCTATAAAATGGATGTAGTATTACTTGTATTTTCTCTTACACAAGGTTGTTATAGGAAAAGCACTTTATAAACCATAAAGCACACTAAATAGATAGATGTATGAGGACATGGATGAATTCTAATCTGAATCATTATAAGGAATAACCACAACATGTGATCTCAGATCTGTTGGAATCCAGATGTGTAATTCATCCAAATTAGGAAGATTTGGGGAGATATTCCAGTCCAGATTTGTGCCCTGGACAATTTAAGGTAAAAATAAGAATGTATATATTACATATAATATGTATGTATGTATGTACATACATTATGTATCTATATATGTTTGCATATGTACATATATATTTTCTTAAAAAACAATAATGAGCAGTTATTGAGAACTTATATTTCAGGGACTCTGCAAAAAGATACGAGTGAAAAAATATGCCTTCTTAAGGATCTCACATTCTAAGGAGATTCAACATACAAACAACTATGTTCAAAAAAGATATAAAAAATGTATATTGGCATAGTTATATGGTTAAAGTACTAGTTTGGGATGGGGGAAAAGCCTGACAGGACATCCTGAAGAAGGTAGAATCAAAGGTGAATCTTGAAAGAAAATAGGAAACTTAACAGGAGAGAAAAATAAGTATAGAGCCTACTATGTGCCAGAAGCTATTTGTAATTCTTTTTTTTAAACCATCTATTTTGATCCTTACAATAATACTTTAAAATGCCATTATTGATTCTAATTTTTTAGTTATGAGGACAAAGGTTAAGGTATTTGTCCAGGATCATATAGTTGTTGAGTGTTTGAGGCTGATTTGAACTGGTTTTCCTGACTCTTGTCTCTGAACTTCATCCATTGCATCACCAGCTGCCTCTAAGAAGGAAGAGATAAAAAAGGAAAAGTACTTCTGGTATGAGAAGTTTACTTTACTCCAGTAAAGAGACAGGAAAGATAGAATGGTGTGTAATAAAAACAACAAAAAAAGAGGATGGACTAGAAAATGCTTGAAGTGGGAAGAACAACCAGAAGACTATGGCAGTAGTGTAGGGATGAGATAATAGATTTGCAGCTTTATCAGAGCATGGCAGGGAAGGATCCAGTGTTAGTCATTGACATCTCAATTGACGTTTCTTTCTGCCAATGTTTTAAGGTCTTAAAAGAAAACTGCATTTATATTTTTTTAGGGAAATTTTCATTTTACTCCTTATGTATTAGATCAAGGGCTTCATCCCCAATTAAAAGAATTTGAGACATTTTAACTAGTAAGTCAGAGAGACATTCTTAGTTTTCCAAAATTGTATTATTGATGAAGGGATTATTCTGTCATTTTTATATGATCTGGAGAAGCTGGTGTGCCGAAGAAAGGGAGAATACGCACAACTTCTATTTGGGCAGTGATACTTCTTTAAAGTATCCTTTAGATTTATTTTGCTTTGTCATTTGGCAGAAAACTGAAGGATCACTCCGATACTCCTCCACTTTTGTTCTGCAATCTGTCCCTTTCACATACCCAGTATCTAAAATGTGGCCTCAGTGAAAAGGTTCATCTTAGATAAATATGTTTCCCATAACTACTTCATTAGTAATCACTAAGCCTCTAGATTTAATTTTTGTTTCTTCATTTTTGTTATTTAATTAATACATTTAATTAAACAAATTTAGCATAACCTTGAATTCAAGATTCTGTCTCTTGATGTGACTTTTTTTTTTACTTTTTGACAGTCTGAGTTGTTATGAAAAGAAAAAAAAAAGGTGTTGTGTGAATGTTTTTTGTTAAGCAATAACATAAATCTAATAATAGCAAACTTTTAAAGTTAGAACTTTGACACTATTTTTTATTAGAAGTTTTCATCCAAGAAGCCTTTTTTCAAAACCAAAATATATGTATAAAAATCTAACATGAACTCTGCAGGCATATTATTTGTTTACAATGGTATTCACACATATATTTGTCATATTATATTTTATTTTATATTTATTTTCACTATTATATATAATATATTTACATATATATGTATATATATGTTTGATACAAATAATATATATATGTATATATATTCTTTCCTCCCCATAACTTGAACTTTTTCACTATTTACATGTATAAATTTATTCTTATTTCTGTAGTGAATTAATTTACACATTCCTATAGAAATGAATGACATGATTTTTTTTAAAGTTCTAGTTTTAATGAAAATATCCTATTGATGTTCTATGCATCTTCAGAAATTCCATGGTGCAAGTGTTCATCATATATATCTTTTTAGTAGGCATAATTGACTGAGATTTTGCCAAATGGAATTCCCAAGCATTGGTCCTTCTATGCATAATTTGTATTAACAGTGATACTCAATGATGGACAGAAATAACTACACCCAGAGAAGGAACACTGGGAAGTGAATGTAAATTGTTAGCACTACTGTCTATGTACCCAGGTTACTTATACCTTCGGAAGCTAATACTTAATGTGCAACAAGAAAATGGTATTTACACACATATATTGTATCTAGGTTATATTGTAACACATGTAAAATGTATGGATGTATGGGATTGCCTGTCATCGGGGGAGGGAGTGGAGGGAGGGAGGGGATAATTTGGAAAAATGAATAAAAAAAAAAACAAAACAATGATACTATTACTTAAAAAACAAAAGCTGACAAATTTGCATAGTGTTTTAAAGACATTGAAGATACCAAGGTCACTCATTGCATATGGGGCCATGACTAGTCATCTTGATTTTTATCTTGCCACTGAATTTTAATGACTAACTAATTTGTACAGCTCTGTCTCATTTAAATCTAATTCATATTCAAGTCAAGACATAAACCTGTGAGGTCATTGCCTGTCTTTGAAAGTGATATATAAGTACCTAAATATCAGTAACCTAAACATCTTTGAAGATATCATTCTTAACATTCTGCAATAAACAAAAGTAGAAAATATGTTCTCTACCATGAGGACTTAATCTGGGGTCCACAGACCACCAGGTTATCTATGAATAGATTTAGGGGTATCATTATATTTGTATTGGCAAAGATTATATATATCTTTTTTTTTTCCCCCCTGAGGCTGGGGTCAAGTGACTTGCCCAGGGTCACACAGCTAGGAAGTGTTAAGTGTCTGAGATCAGATTTGAACTCGGGTCCTCCTGAATTCAGGGCTGGTGCTCTATCCACTGTTCCACCTAGATGCCCCTATGTACTTATTCTTAATTTGCATTTTTTGAATATCACTATCTAAACCAACATGTTCTTATGTTTTTCTTTTCTAAACTTTGGGTTTCCTTTGTGATTTTATATATTTAAAAGAATGTTTTCTTCCCTGAGAAGTCCCTAAATTTCACCAGATTGTTCAAAGTGTGTACAGAAAAAAAAGTTAAGATCCCTGATCTAATAGTATAAGATGAGGGAGGGAATGCTTTGGGACCAACATGGAACATGGCAGTGAAATTAGGAAATGAGTGCTACAAATAGTGTTAACTCTAGTAAAATTAATAATAATAATAATAATAATAATAATAAATAAGAAGCATTTAATGTCAGTTTCTCTTTTATTTTTTTTCTACCCAGGTATTACCCAGGTTATTTCCTTGTATAAACTGAATCAAATTCCTTTGGGTATAAATAAACTTTCTTTGCTTCAGTGAATTCTTTATTTGATAGTAAAAAGAAACAGCTCCCTTGTGGCTTCTCTGTGGTATATTTGTCAATTGTCTGTCTACCCCCCAGACTAAAAAGAGTTTATTTGCTTAATTGCCAATTTCTATCTGTTGGAACTTTCCAAAATTCTATGATTTTGATTTTTCCTCATTGATCTGACTGATTTTTTGGTATTAAAGTGATACGATCATAGTAATAGACTACAATTGAAAACAATAATATTCACAACTTTATCCCTTGATAATCCACATTAATTATTTTACTTCAGGTCTCGGTGTTTCTATCTTTTCTAACAGGACTTTTCAAGTATTTCACCTTGCAGAGATTTTGTTAGAACTAAATACCATGTTCAAAAAGTCACATGCTTTTAAACTAAAAAAAAAAAAAAAAAAAATTACATCAGTTAAACTGCTTAAATTGTTCTGCAAAATGAAGACTAGGTTTTCTAAAGCTTGCTTCTTGTTTTAAAAATGAAATTGTACAATCTGCATAGTAGATTGTATTTAAAATGTTTTTAAACAAATTTTTCTTCAATTTTTTTTTTCTTATAAGACATTAAACACTTCATCATATATGGTTTGAAAGGAATCATTTGGAAGGGTTGACTTGAACTTTTTTTTTTTTTTTTTTTTTTTTTTTTTTTCTAATAGGTTTATAAGAACGTGCCATACTATGAAAACCCAAGAGCACTTAGGAGAGATACTGGTATATGATGCCCCATGGTTGTGTCAGAGTGTGCTAGATAAGGCTAGATAAGGCTTCTGGGGAAGGTTGATCTTCTTTCAAATTCTCTCCCAAGAACAATGAATATCCATTAATCCCTTTGCTGTTTTCAAGACCTGAAACCACAAGCATGTAAGATAAAATATTCTCCAAATATCCCTGGAGGATTCTATAAAGAGAACCTATAAATAAATAAATACTGTAAGGATTATCACAATACTTAACTTCTGATTGAATATAACAAATGATCCTTGAGCTATTGAATCCAGAATCTTGGTTTATCTGAAATGATCAGTTCATTTTCACTCAATAGTAAGTTCATTTCACTCAATTAATTAAGAAATGCTTATTAAATATTCAAATTATACTATATTCTGTGCTAAAAGCTAGGAATATAAAGAAAGAAAGACACTTTCTGCCTTCAAGGAGCTTGCATTTTATGACAGAAAACATGTAAATACAGATTATGTACAAGATACCTACAGAACAGATGTAAGCTCATTATAGAAGGGAAGATACCAGTAGCTAAAGAAGCAAAATATGTGCATGCACATATATATATAGGTATGCTTGGGATATGAATATTTATATTAGAGACATATTAATGTCTACTTCTATACTTTAATTTGTATAAGTGCTTTCATATATATATATATATATTTATGTAATTCTTATAACATAGTTCTTCTGGACTCTTTGAAAGTTAAACAATGATAGCAATAATAATTCTTCTCCTCCTCCTCCTCCTCCTCCTCCTCCTCCTCCTCCTCCTCCTCCTCCTCCTCCTCCTCCTCCTCCTTCTTCTTCTTCTCCTTCTTCTTCTTCTTCTTCTTCTTCTTCTTCTTCTTCTTCTTCTTCTTCTTCTTCTTCTTCTTCTTCTTCTTCTTCTTCTTCTTCTTCTTCTTCTTCTTCTTCTTCTTCTTCTTCTTCTTCTTCTTCTTCTTCTTCTTCTTCTTCTTCTTCTTCTTCTTCTTCTTCTTCTTCTTCTTCTTCTTCTTCTTCTTCTTCTTCTTCTTCTTCTTCTTCTTCTTCTTCTTCTTCCTCCTCCTGCCTCTTGATCCTCCTCCTGCTGCTGCTACTATTATTACTATATATCTTGCTGCTTTCTTTATTTTCCAAAAGGTAAAATCTTTCGTTAAGGCACTTACTCAAGGCAAGTGAAAATAATCTAATAGAGCATTTCATACAGGCAGTAAGTAGCTAGCTCAGCTTATGTGTATTTCTTTAATTTTGTCCAATTACCTCTGATTTTGACTTTGCTGAATGCTTGCAATTTATGCCTCCACAACTCCAGACAGACAAGAAGACGTTTGACTTCTACTGTCATACTTCAGAAAATACATATACAGACCAACCCTCTGGGAATCTTCCCCAGCTATGAGATAGCATAGCAGGAAAGACACTCAGAGAGACTAACAAGGACTGAAATTTTTTTTTTCATATTTGAAAATCTAATCCTTGGACTTTAAACTCAAAATGGGCAAAGAGAAAACTGCCTACACATATCCACAAAGCTGGATGCCATAGTGAGCAGCTATAATACAAAAAGAAGAAAATAAGTAGTTATCTAAAATTTGACAGGAGAAATTGTCCAAGAAAGGAAAGAGGGATAAAAACCTACAGCCTTACCTGCATACACATGAACACACAGAGTTTAAATAAAAAGGTGAACTAGAGATCTTAATGCAAAGATACAAGTTTAACTTTTTGGCTATTGTTACTGCTAGGAGAGATAATACTCATAATGATAATGGCAGGGCAGAAGACATTTTATTCAAAAGGAGCAAGAAAAATAAAAAGGGATAGAATACAATTACATAAGAAAGTAAAATTGGATGAAATCTGGGCACTAAGAGATAGACACAATTTGGGGTGACAATTAAAGAGTAACATCTAGACATGGAAGCCAACTTGGAAATCAACTAGTCCAAGATTATGATTTTCCATATAAGTTCAAGAGGGGTCAAGTGACTTGTTTAATGTGTAATGTTAATATAGAACATATATAATAGGTAACATCAGAGGTTGATTCAATAGAATGAAAGCAGAAGTAAAATATCACACTTGCGAAAAAGAGAATTTAATTATTCTTTGAGAAATGGAAAATTTCCCCCCCATCATCAACTGTATTGCAAGAAATTTTTTGACTTGCTGTAATGATAATGTATCCTTTAAACTCAGAGTTATTGACCTTTTTATTATGACATAGGACCCCTATAACAATATGAAAAAAATCAAAATAATGATTTTAATTGATAAAATAAAATGCATAGCATTAGAAAGGAAACCATTTATATTTAAATACTATTATCCTTTTTAAAGGTTAATGGATCTCAGATTCAGAATCCCTGCTGTAATAAGTAGAGGAAATGACAAGGAAAGCCATTATTATGTATATTGCTTTCACACCAATAAGGAGAAATTGTTTGCTAGATTTAAAAAAAAAAAAAATATATATATATATATATATATATATATATATATATATATATATATATATATATATATATATATATATATATATATATGGGAACATTGGTCATATGGAAGAACAGGGAATGCAATTTATACTTCTTGGACCTCATTTTCCTTATCTTTCATAGGTGGAAGCAGAGAGTGTCTGCATATCTTTCCAACTCTGAATCTATTATCTATTTTAAGACCTTCCTCAAAATATGTGACAAAAATAGAGGAAGCATGTAACATGTTCTCCTGGCAGTAACAATTACTAGTCTGTCCTAGGCCCAACAAAGTACCTTTGACCACTGACCTTTGCAGTGTCAACTCTACCCGGCTCGCCTCCTCTGAGGCCTTCAAAGGTCTCTGGCCACAAATTCTTGAATAGTAGTTTAATAACCGGTAGCACACTTAAGAACAGTCACATGTAATCTTAAAAGCCTTTATTATACCTACTCACATAATGCCCTGACTTGTTAGTTCCCTAGTGAACACCTGATCTGAAGACCCACATGTTCACTACCAAACTTCTTACCTTTCTCTGCTATCCATCAGCTTGGCTTGGCTTGGCCACCCCAGGCTAGGGAGCCAGGTTAAAGAGAGTGACTGCTGTCTGCAGTGGGCTTATAAAGGGCCTGTGAGGTCACACACACAGCCAACCAGCGAGAGATCCGTCACCCATTACGAAGCTATCTCAATATGGCCAGGATCCCACCACAGGGCAGTCCTATATCCACAGAGAATACTTCTGGGCCACTCAAATCTCCTGTTGTGCTGTGCCCACCCATTTAAAGGACCCTTACAGAAGAAGAGGAGAAAGAGAAAGAGACAGGCAGACAAACAGAAACACAAAGATAGAGATAAGAGAGTTGGGGAGAGACAGAGACAGGGACACAGAAAAAGACATGCAGACACAGATGGAGACAGAATCACAGAGATACAGACAGAGAGACAGAGACAGACAAAAACACAGCAAGACAAACCACACACACATAGAGTGACAGAGAGACTGAAAGAGTCAGAGAAAAGGGAGGGAGAAGAGGAAGAAGTGGAAGGGGGCATCCAGTTCAAATATGGCCTCAGACATTTAACACTTAGTATATGACCATAGACAAGTCACTTAACTCTAATTTCCTCACTGAGAGAGAAACAGACAAATCTAGAGAGGAGACTAATAGAGAAAAAGACAGAAAAGAAAAATAGAAAGCTGGCAAGCACTCTAGACTTTAGAAAAATTGATATCAAAGTGGTGTATTTCAAATGACTTATAATTCTCCGTAAGACATCAATCCAAGAATTGAAAGGGAGCCCTCAAGAAAGAAGTTCTTATAATCTTAGAAGAACTAGTTCCAAGGAGGGGAAAATATATAATTGTCTAGAGATCAGTTTGAAAACATGGGGCATTCATCAAATAATTAAAACAATAACAACATAGAAAATGGAAAGAGCAGTTAATGGAAGATTTAAAACTTTGTCATGTCAGACTTGTTATATTCGCAGAAGAACCAAATAATTATTGGATAAGAGTTAGAAAGAATATTGGAGGTCATTTTGCCTAATCTCCCCTTATTTTGTATGTAAGAAATGCAGATTGAGCAAAATTAAGTGTACTGGCTCTATTCACAGAATTAGTAAATATCAGAGAGGAACTGCATTCTTTCAATAGCACTCTGTCCACTTTTACACTAAAAATATTACAGACTCTAAAATGTTTTTGCGATTGTTATTGTTTATTTCTGTTTTATTTATGTGAGGGGAGTTTGTTTGTTTTCCCAAAAGAATTAAATCTCACTATTGATTAGAGAAATGTGAATTAAAACAACTCTGAGGATACTACCTCACATCTCTCAGATTGAAGAGGTATGACTACAGGAAAAGCTAATGATAAATGTTTGAGGGGATATGGGAAAACAGGAACACTGATGCATTGTTAGTTGAATTGTAAACCATTTTGGAGAGCAACCTGCAACTATGCCCAAAATCCTATAAAATTTTGCATACCCTTTGACACAGCAGTGCCATTAATGGATCTGTATCCAAGGAAATCATAAAGGAGGGAAAAGAACACACATGTGCAAAAATGTTTGTAGCAGCCCTTTTTGCGATAGCAAAGAATTGGAAAATGAGTGGATGCCCATAAATTTTGGAATGGCTGAATAAGTTGTGGTACAGGCAGGTAATGGAATATCATTGTTCAATAAAAAATTATGAAGAATCTAAATATAGAAGGGGCTGGAAAGATTTCCATGAACTGAGATTGAGGGAAACAAGCAGAACCAGGAATACATTGTACATAATAGCAGCAAGAATATACAGTGGTCAACTGTGAATAACTTAGTTCTTCTCAGTGATTCAATGGTACAAGGCAATCTCAATAGACTTTGGACAAAAACTGTTGTCTTCATCCAGGAAAAGAACTAAAGAGACTGAATATAAATCAATATAAGCTATGTTCACTTCTTTTTTTCTGTTTTTTTTTTTTTTTTTATGTCTTCCATGTTTTTCTTCCTTTGTTCTGATTTTTCTCTTCCAACATGATTCATAAGACAATATGTATTAAAAATAAGCAAACTTAAAAGATCAAAGCAACATCATATATTTGAAGTGGAAGCAAGGGGAAAAAAGGCAAACATATTCAATTAAATTTTGTTTTTTTGTTTGTTCATTAATGCAAATATTACAAAGAACAGAACAAAAATATCTCCTAGGAAGTTGATAATCAAGATAGAAAAGAGAACAATTAGCTTTATCAAATGAGATTTTAAAAATATATATATTATTTTATTTTCCTGAATTACATATAAAAGCAATTTAAATATTCATTTTTAAAACTATGAGATATATAGTTATAGGTTATGTGTGCCTAGTCATGCAGAACACTTCCGTAATACTCGTGCCATGAAAGAAAACATTGACTCCCACAACAATCAACAAAAATAAGAAATATCAAGAAAAAGAAGTATGATTCAATCTGAATTCAGACACTATCATTTCTTTCTGTAGGTACGGATACCATTTTTCATAACCCCTTCAGAGCTGTATTGGATCCTTATATTACTGAGAATCCTTATGTCATTCATAGCTGATCATATTGCAATATTGCTGTAACTTTTTACATAGTACATTCCACTTTACATCAGCTCATTGACATTTTTCCAAGCATTTTTTTTATAATATCCTGCTATCATTTCTTATGGCGCAATAATATTCTACCATAATCACATACCACAATTGGTATGCTAAACAGTCATTCTCCAATTGTTAGGCATTCCCTATATGTCTAATTCTTTGTCCCAAGAAAAGAGCTGCTATTTTTTTTTACAGATAGGCTTTTTTCTATATTTCAATAAGTTAAATATTTTAAGTCTAATTGAAGTTTAACTAATAGTATTGAAAAGATTCTGAAAGATATGATTTTTGACAAATATTAAGAAATAAGAGAAGGGCAAATGGCTTGATTTTTCTACATAAGGAAAGAGAATGGAATAAGTCAATTCTGGACCAGAGGATTTCATCTCAATTCCTGCCAAAACCATGCATGTATTAGTAAAAAGCTTCATTAGTGAATATTTTAAAAAGGAAGCAGTGACTACAAATACTCAGCCTGGCTTCAAGGAGAGATCATGCCAGACATTTCCATTTTCCCCAATAATACTTGAATGATAGGCTAGGAAATTGGTATTGCTAAAGTTGTCTTGAATTTTAAAAAAACTTAAAAAAAAATTTTTGGAAAAAACAAAACAAAACATTTGTTATTCAGATGGAAGAGACAGAAAAGTGGGGTAGATAATAATCCAGCTGAGGAGATTTCATTGAATTACCAGATACAAAGAATAGTTATTAATGTTTAGATATCAATTTGGAAGTAGGTATTTATCTAATAGAATGCCCCAAGGATCTGCACTTGACCCTAAGATGTTTAACATTTTTAACAGTTATTTGTTTCAAAGAGCAGGTGCTTTCTTAGCCACTTTGCAAATTACACACAAATGGGAGGAATAAGTAATGTTAATAAATAGAATCAGGATCCTAAAAGGGATCTTCACATTAGATGGAAGCCCATTAGATGAAGTGCACTATTTTACCAAACAAACAATTTTTATCAAATATTTTAACTTACTCCAGGGTTAATACTAGGCTGATCTTGGAAGATTTTATAAAATCTGTGAAAAATAGATAAACATCCATTGGCTTTGCCCATGTTTATATTTCAGCCACTACTCACATAGTTCATGATCCTGAACTCAGCAGATTCTAGATCTGTACAAAGTTCTTAGGATGATAGATGCAGAGCTAGATGAGATCTTAGACTTTATCCAATGAAAATTCATGACTGAAAATGAAAGGGTTTAAGTGAATTGTTTAAAGTTGTGTAGATACTAACAGAGCCAGCATTGACATCCAGGTTTTTTGACTACATATTTAGTGTGCTTTTTATACCACCATATTATTCTTTTACTTTAAAAGCTAACCAACCCCAATACATTTTAGGTAGCATATGCTTTATTTTTGACACATAAATCAGATGGTTCTTCCATTTTCTATACAATGGAAAAATGTCCTACTCTCCTTCCAAGAAAAATTAGGAATGAGTAATTAAATAAAAGGATATTTTTTGTTTTTATTTTTATGAGAAACTATAAATACTGTTTACAATTTTGTAATATAAAATAAATATTGTATATAAATATAGTATGAGTATAATATAAAACAAATGAATGATTTATATAAAATTTGAGTAGTTCTATAATGCTTTATTGTAAAAAATAGGTGTCCTATATAGCAGGAAGGACAGAGAACACCATTCTCATTTTACGTGTGATAGGAGAACAGTTTTTTGGAGATAACTGACTGTCAGAATGAGAACATTGGTCTTCTGATACTATTGCTATTGACCACACCAAGCTTCCATCTACTTTTGTCCTTCCTGAGTACCTTTGGAGACTGGTAGGAAAAAATTGGCAATCTATAAAAATCAGCAGAGTGAAGCAAAAAAAATGCCCAATTTCAAGTCAGAGGATCAGTTTCAAACCTTGACTCTGTTACTACATAAGTATATAATCCTGAGGAAACTACCAGTTGTCTCTATCTTAGTTCCCTGAACCCTAAAATTAGGAGGTTATACTACCCAACTTTTAAAGTAACTTCTATTTCTAAATCTATGATTTTATGATTACAACTTAATAGGAAGGAATGGCAGAATCATTATAGTTCCAATGTGACACTGCCCATAGATTACAGGAAAGAGATAGAAGAATCAATTGAGCTCAGTGAGCTCATCAAATGTATTGGTACCTTCCAATTAGATTAACTTTCCTACAGGTGGAATAATAGATTAAAGAAGAAACCAAGAAAAAAAAATATTTCATCTTTGTAAATAAGAATACACTAAAAATGCCTGGAATATATTGACTCAATGAAATATAAATAGAAAAAACCAAACCACTTTTATTGAAATGAACAGTTCTAAAATGGACATTTTTATGAGATAGACTATTGTATCTTGTTTGAAACAAATGACATTAAAATTAAGTTGCTAAAGGTACTCTGTCAAGTATGTTCCTTCAATCAATATAAAATTGAGAACTTGGAAATCAACTAAAAATCTAATGTACTCTGAACATTTCATCATCCTCCAGGACATAACTAGGTCCCTTTGTATAAACTATCACTACAAAACAAAAAATTCCTGAAAAAACCTTTTTTTTGAAGGGGAGTAAAATATATATATATGAACTGGACTCTTTAACCCTGATTTGACATCTTTCTCCATAGCAATGAAAAACAATAGCAACAGCAACAAAACAACAAAAACCATCTGCATGGGTTATGGTGAATATAATATTAACGATAAAACTTTAAAGAATAATGAGGATTCCAATGGGTCTTTATTTCATCAATGTATCTATTCCTTATAGTGTTAAAGATCAAAAAACTCAAAACAATGTTGACAGCATTTTATACCATACTTTAAGATTTTGTAAATTACTTTATGTGGTCTCATCCAAATTTCACAAGAAATCTGTGATTTGGGTGAAATTATTATCCTCAATTTGTAAATGAAGAAATCAAGGCAAAGTGCTGTTAACAAGGGTCAGTTACACAGCTAAAAAGCCTTTGGCATAGAATTTGAACTTAGATCTTCTTGATTGAAAATCTCACCATCTATCCTGTGGACAATAGTACATCAATACCATCTGGAGGTTTTCTTGGCAAAGTTCCTAAATCGGTTTGCCATTTTCTTCTCCAGTGGATTAAGGGCAAACAGGGTTAAGTTATTTGTATAGGGTAAATTTCTGAGGGCAGATTTGAAATCTTCCTGACTCTTGTCCCAGCAAGATAAACCTACCTTCCAAAAATCATAATTATACTCCCCTGTTTACTTCTATTAAGTGATTCAGTACTGATTTAAATTCAGATTTTCCTGAATCCAAAGCAGATATGTCATTGTAGTGGATAAACTGTTGGGCCTGACATCAGGAAAACTCCTCTTCATGAGTTCAAATCTGGTCTCAGACACTTACTATCTGTGTGATTTGGGTCAAGTCAATAAACCCTTTTTGCTTCAGTTTTCTCATAAATAAAATGAATAGGAGAAGGGAATGGCAAACTAATCTAGCATCTTTGCCAAGAAATCTTCCAAAGGGATCGTGAATAGAATATAAATACTAGCTATGATAATATTTATTTTTATTTTCACCATAAACTTTTTCTTAAATCCTTGGAATCTTCCCAAGCCTGTAGGTAATTTTTTTTAAAGAATTGTTCCTATTCCATTAAGGCTGGTGTCTTTTAAGACTTTTCCCAAGAAGAAACTATGAGAGCTCCTCTCCAAATTAACTTGCATGCACTTTGTATAATCTTAGTTGTGTCTGTGTTGTTTCACTTCCATGGAGCTTTTTGAAAAATGGAAGTACTTAACATTTGTCTTTGTATTCCTCATAACTTTCACAGACTGACAGAGTACACAGTTAACAAATGTTTGTTGCTTTGATTGAATTGTATTTCTTGGGACCAATTAAAGTTCTGTAGTTTAACAAGATAATTTCCTGGGATTTGCTTTCAGTTGGGTATTTTCATTTATGTTAGCTTTTCTGTTTGGTGTTAGAACTTTAGAATTTCCTTTTTTTCAACTCTCATTTAAGTGAATGCTGAGAACTCTCATAGGACTGTGTTAGAGATTAAGGTAAATCTTTTGTTCTTTCCATTTAGGTCTTGGTAGCTAGTGCTAGATCATGATCAACACACTTTTTTTTTCCAATCTCCTAATTAATATCATTGAAAAGTACTTTTTTATCTTTTAATTTTATTATTTGGTAGGCTAATACATTATAGAATAATTATCCCAACTTTTTTTTTCTTTTTTTTTTTACTTTTTCAGTAAGGCCAATTTGGGGAAACTGAAAAGGGATTTTGGAAGCTTGAAAATAAATCTTTAGGGAAAATTTCTAAAAGCCAAGGAATAGTTTCTCTGAGGAAAGTAATTAAGTAACATGAAGTAAATTGGTAGAGCAGATGAGTATTATTATTTGTTCAGCTGAAGAGCTGTATGGAAACCTGATATAAGGGGAATGTTCATTTGTTGTTTGGTTCCTTTCACTTTTGATTCCTTAGGGATGTTTTCTTAATTAAAAGAACTTCATCTAAATTAATGTCAGAATTACATCATAGACTATTTAGCTTCAGTGCCAAATTTATCCATATCACTTAGTTATTTTTTTCCTTCATCTTCTTCCCATGCTACATATGCCATATTTAAATGGAGAAATTTAAAAATTTGGTTTACTTAATCCTTGTCTTAATTGGCAATTCTATATTTAATTGCTTGAAGGGGTAATTTCTCTCCTTTCAGCTTATATAGTTCACTTAGACTTTACCCTGAAGACTTGCTGTCTTGCTACATGCTTGTTTATGAATTCTCGGGAAGCAGTTGAGACTAAGAGCACCTTTTTCCATTCTATTAATTATTTACATAGGGCTCACTGCCATGACATCTCAGCACTTTGTGGAGAGGAATTCAATTCAGTATTCTTCCTTATTGGCAGAGGAAACACTGCCAGGGACCTAGAGGCCCCAGAGTGTCTGGGCCACCTCAGGATAGTATACTTGTAGCAAGGGGCAGAACCCAATATGGGAAAGTGTGTTTAGGAATGACAAAGAATAAGGAGCCTCAAGAATGGTAACAGAAAGAATTAAAATCAAGCTATTGATTCTTTTAAAATGAGTTTATAAAACAGCTAGGTAGGGGAGTGGATAGAGGGCTAGCTTTAGAGTCAGGAAGACCCAGCTATGAATCTTAGCTCAGACATTTCCTGGGGTGTAAGCCAGGATAAATCACTTGACCTCTCTCAGCCTTAATTTCGCTATTTCTAAAATGGGGATGATAATAACACCTATTCCACAGGGTTATTGCGGGTTCAAATGACAGAACACTTGTAAAACACTTTGTGAACCTTAACTATTACTACCATTTGTGCTGGTGCTGGTGATTCCTTTATTTGAAGCAACTGAAGAAAAAGTGATGTTGTTTCATGCCTCATAAATATGCCGAAATTAGAAGTATAATCTTGGGGAGTGGGGAATATCTAAATAAATTAATATATATATATATATATATATAATGATGATCTAGCTATTTTCTCATTTGAGAGAATAATATGAGATATGGACCTGAACGTGTAAGAAAATACCTTCAGATTAAATACAAGTAAAATTTGTTATCTTTAAAAAAAAAAAAGTAAGAAAAATCTCGACTTCTAAAAGTTTACAAACTACTACTTAGGTAATAGGTCTCAGGTTAAAGATATTTGTAACCTTTTCAGGACATTCTTTCTCAAAAGTTATTCATTCTTTGCTTTTCCTCAAGGTACAACTTGTTAGTACAGATGTAATTGCATCCATACCGCTGGCATTGCTTTATTGCATCCTTCTCTTATCATACTCTATGAACTTCAAGCCATTGAACCATATCAAGGCATGGAATATAGTGAGAAGGACACAGTGGTTTAAATGAGGCTAATAATTTTGGAGAAAGAAGGGTTTTGTTTCAGAACCCTTAGGATTTTCTACTCTCCTTATATCGACCTTTGGAATTGTTTCCTGTCCATAGAAAGCTAATGGTTCTCATCATCTCTAAGATACTGAGCTTTAGTGTCTTTAAAATTCATCTCTGATGTCACTCTAATCTGCCCTTCCTCTGAGATGTTTTGTTTTTTTGCTCCTGAAAGGTTTCTTTATCTTTTTCTTTCTTTCTTTTTTAATTCTCCTAAGACTTCATTCTGAGCATAAAGGTTTTCTTCTATTCTTTATGCCATTTCTAATTAAGTGTGACATTATTGTTTTGTGGGAGGAATTTTTATTTCTGTTTTGAATGAGTAGGTCAGCATCTTGCAGAAGAAATACATTGTACCTTATGTGGTACAATCGGTACAATAAAAGGTTGTGCTATATGTACATCAGAACAAATCATTAACATTTACTTTTGAATGACTCATTGCACTTCCTCTCACCTTATTTCTTTGACTTTCACTTCTGTCTATCTACTCCTTATCTTGTATCATATGCTATTTTGGGTAAAAGAAACACAAAACAAAAAGTTTACAGCAAACTCAATGACATTCTTTTTGATTTGTTAAAGTTACATAAGTCTATTTTATATAGCTTTCTTTTCTTAACATTCTTCTGCTTAATTGATAGAATTTTCCCTTTATATTTAAAGCATATAGTTTTTCTCTTTCCTGCATTCTGATGTTATACAATGATATTGAGAATGGGCATGAGGACTTTAAGAGGCGAAATTTTTTTTTTTATAATTCTTTCCTTGATTATAATAATAACACTAACTTACATTTATATGAAATTGTAAAGACAATAACATTTTCACCAAACAATATTCTAAAATAGATATTACAAAATTATAATACTCATTAATAAATTAAGAAATTCAATCCCACATTATTTTCTTTATTGCTAATAAGGTTTTGAGGTGGGTTTTGAACCTCAGTCTTTAGCACCAAGTACAATGCTCTTCCCCCTCCAGTTTTTTAAAAATTTGTATTATTGCCTAGAGCTCTTCTCTATGTTTGCTTTTGACACCCTCTTTTTATGCTATATTTTAACTTTGTTCTTTCCATTCACAAACTCTCTTATCATAGAAATGCTTTTTAAAGAATAACTTATTGGTGCAGTGGATAGAGCACTAGTTATGAAGTCAGGAGGACCTGAGTTCAAATTTGACCTTAAATAATTAATATTTCCTAGCTGTGTGACCCTGGGTAAGTCACTTAACCTTCATTGCCTCAGGGGGGAAAAAGGCCAGGAAGTAACCTATTATGTCATCCAAATTTTATGCTTCAACTTCCTTCTCCATCACCTGATTCTTCTAAAATTTCTCATTTTTGACTCTTCCTAGCCTATAAGCCCACATAAAAACTGAATTTCCAGCATTTGATTTTATATTTCTTCTGGAATAACTGGCTAATTCTAAGGATTCAATAGTTTAATAAAAGGTAATCTGAAAAAAAAAGGTAATCTGATCAATAAGTCAATGCTATATATTTGGATAGGATAAGAATAGAAGGACCTAAGTAGTTGTTGGTGTTATTCAGTCATTTTTCAGTTGTGTACAATTCTTCATGACCCTATTTGAGGTTTTCTTATGAGAGATACTGGAAGGTTTGCCATTTCTTTCCCCAGCTCATTTTTACAGAAGGTAAACTGAGACAAACTGAGTGAAGTGACTTGCAATGATCACAAAGGTAATAAATGTCTGAGGCCAGATTTGAATACAGGAAGAGGACAATGTCTTTCTTACTGCAGACACAGAACTGTATCCACTGAATCACCTTATCCAAATAATAGCTTTTAGTAAATAATGCTTGGTTCCCTTTTTCAGTACTTATAAATTACCTTCCCTTTTGTGGATATCCTCTTTTCCTTTCAGGTACTTAGCATATTAGTCCCTAAATGACCTCACAATATAGTCATCACTAAAGTAAAATCACTTGTTTTGTACTTAGGTTAATTCAGCTACTTTTCCTATCTTAAGATATCTTTAGTAACATTTCAACCTTCTCTATAAGCCCATTCAGGAATGGGATATTAGGAATGTGATTCTATAGTTCTTAATGAAGAAAACTGTTGATTAAAATTACTTTTGCAAATTGTTTCCATTTTTAAAATGTGTAGTGATCTTTCTATTTTCATCCTTGAATGCCCATGGAATGATTTTTGCTTAGTTGCATATCTTGCCAAACTTTCATTAAACATATTTTTGCCCTTCAATGCTTTTCTCTCCCTTAAGAGACAGGACTATTCATAATCATCCATCATCTTTCTTCATAAGATTTTGCAAACATTTTTATATCATAAATTTGTGTTGACTTTGGTAGTCATCTCTCACTTTGGGCCAAATTAGTCAAATATTTGCTGATTAATGTGCTTTCTGAGATTTTTTTTTGGTTTAAGCATGACAATTTGTGTTAGTTTAACTTCTGGATAAAATTATTATAGCTATTATCAAAGTCATTTATGTTTATTTCCCATTTTTTAAATTTTAAATTACTTGTTAAAATTGTTTGGGGTCAAGTTATTACAATTGTCTTGCACATCTTATTATCATTAGTATTCTGTCCTCTTATTTTATGTGAATACTGATCTTATTTCTAAAAGGTCAATGATCTGATTGAACACAGAAAGCTGACTCATGAATAACTCAAACATCAGTAAGAGGTTGTTTTTTTTTTTTTTTTTTTTTTTTTTTCCTGGCTTTTAAAATATAATCTATTTCATTCATTATAATGTTTTGTGCTCGTCATATCAAGGATCTGCCAATTCTTTTTGCAAAGAAGCGTTCGTGATATATAGAGGCATCTTTATAATTAGTAGGCCTTTGACCTTTCTCATTGCTTCTTCCTGAACTTTAATCTACTATATAATTCTCTCTGCCCTTACCATTTTCATTGAAATCAACAGGTATCTGAAAGTGTGTTGATTTAATTTGAAAATTCCTATCAAGAACTTTGTACAATGTCTCTATAAATTCATTTTGCACAAACCATACTGTTTCCCCTTTTTCTTTACATACATACATGTATGCATGCATTCACATACATATATGCATATGTTCATACATATACACACATATACATATATGCATATACCATACTATGAGTAATTCTATTTATCAGTTCTTTCTCTGCAGATGTCCTTCAGAGTTCCTTACAAACAATACTGTCTTATCAATTGTAACTATTTTCTTGGTGGTCTTTTTGAAAATACTTATCATTAGTGCAATAATATAGGATAACTCAATATCTCATGACCTGTTTCTTGTGACCTTTTAGTATGTGTTGAAATCTATTCTTCCAATTTTTTTTGGTCCTTGCAGGTAATTGCTATCATCCATCTATCATTTGAGTAGCAATTACTTTCTACTGGCCTTTGTGAAAACTAGAATATTAAGAATCATGTAATCCCAATCTTCCACCAATATACATATATTGTACATTGATATTGATTCCCAATTTTTTTTTAAATTAAGGTTTTAAAACTGATTTTTGAGCATCTTGTAGACTCATTTCTATCACTGCTAATCTTTCTAGCAATGAAAAAAATATAACATATAGGATTGAAAACAATTATAATTATTTTCTTTTTTTTAAAGCATTTCCATAGTAAAAATAAAATAATAATAATTACTCATTGACAAGCAATCATCAAATAAAGGTATGCCTTTCTGTCGTTATTTAACTTTAACCTCAGAAGACAGAATTGGTTTGTTACCAATCTGTGCATGAAAACTTATAATTTTGGTAGAATAATCCAGGGTTTATGCTCATATTAGAGATAGCTGTTTTGAGAAAGGAAGGTGAAGTCCATGTCACTGTGATGCATTTGGGTGGAACATCATGGAGAACAATTCTTATTATCCCTAATTTGCCAATAAGAAAATGTGGTCTGTCTGGTTTAAGCTGGTTTGAAGTGCACAGTTTGAGATGAGCTAGTGAACACCAACAAAAACATTTCCTGATTGTCTCCTTTTAGCAAACAGGCTAACTCTGCAGTTAAATTATCTGTCAAATTAATTCATATAAGACATATAATATTGGAAGTACTCATTCCCTACTTTTCAGATTCATCATACGACCTATCTTTGTCCAAAGAAGTAAAATTTGGTGAAACATAGCTTATTAACTACATTGACAGATAAGTGGCCAAAGACAGCCAGATAATAGACAGATGTAGCAATAAGATAGTGTAATGATAAGGAATGGGTATAGAAAATCAGGAACAAAAGAAACCTCCAACTGCCTTTTTGGTTTAGCAAGGGTGCCATATACTCAGTCCACATCTTCAGTCTTAGGAGAATAGGATCCTAGAGATATTGTCTGCTTTGAAGACAGATTGGCATTTTATACATATTTAAAGCATAGTATGCAATTATAATTTATTTAGAAAATGATCATAGTCAATATTTGTATAGTACTTACCATATGCCAGTTACTTTATTAAACATGTTACAATCATTTTGTTCCTTATAACAACCCTGAGAGATGAGTAACATCATTATTTAATTTCTTATTGATAAGGAAACCAAAGTAAAAAGAGATGAATTGCTTAAGATTACACAGCTAATAACCAGAATGTTGAGAGAAGGAAAGAGGAAAAAAAAAAGAAATCAAGGAAGGAAAGAAAAAAGAAGGAAGGAAAGAATAGAGAGAGAGAGAGAAAGGAAGGAAAGAAGGAAAGAAAAAAGAAGAAGGAAGGAAGGAAGGAAGGAAGGAAGGAAGAAGGAAGGAAGGAAGGAAGGAAGGAAGGAAGGAAGGAAGGAAGGAAGGAAGGAAGGAAGGAAGGAAGGAAGGAAGGAAGGAAGGAAGGAAGGAAGGAAGGAAGAAAGAAGAAAAGAAAAAGAAAGAAGAAAGAAAGAAAGAAAGAAAGAAAGAAAGAAAGAAAGAAAGAAAGAAAGAAAGAAAGAAAGAAAGAAAGAAAGAAAGAAAGAAAGAAAGAAAGAAAGAAAGAAAGAAAGAAAGAAAGAAAGAAAGAAAGAAAGAAAGGAAGAAAGAAAGAAAGAAAGAAAGAAAGAAAGAAAGAAAGAAAGAAAGGAAGGAAGGAAGGAAGGAAGAAAGAAAGAAAGAAAGAAAGAAAGAAAGAAAGAAAGAAAGAAAGAAAGAAAGAAAGAAAGAAAGAAAGAAAGAAAGAAAGAAGAAAGAAAGGAAGGAAGGAAGGAAGGAAAGGAACAAGGAAGGAAGGAAGGAAGGAAGGAACAAGGAAGGAAGGAAGGAAGGAAGGAAGGAAGGAAGGAAGGAAGAAAGAAAGAAAGAAAGAAAGAAAGAAAGAAAGAAAGAAAGAAAGAAAGAAAGAAAAAGAAAGAAAGAAAGGAAGAAGAGAAGGAAGGAAGGAAGGAAGGAAGGAAGGAAGGAAGGAAGGAAGGAAGGAAGGAAGGAGAGGAAGGAAGGAAGGAAGGAAAGGAAAAGAAGGAAGGAAGGAAGGAAGGAAAGGAAGGAAGAAAGAAAGAAAGAAGAAAGAAAGAAAGAAAGAAAGAAAGAAGAAAGAAAGAAAGAAAGAAAGAAAGAAAGAAAGAAAGAAAGAAAGAAAGAAAGAAAGAAAGAAAGAAAGAAAGAAAGAAAGAAAGAAAGAAGAGAAAAGAAG